>NW_026858616.1:0-56491 GCF_026571515.1 Ruditapes philippinarum
AACTTTAATCTGAAATCTGGACCCAGATGCCAGGGCAAGGAGGACAGCTCTCCATATACTTTGTTTAGTTCACCTGAAAATGATTATCAAATTAATTGGCTTTGTTTTTTTGTTTTTTTGCTTTTCAAGTGTAATTAATGCCCATCATGTTCTTTAAAAGTTTTGTACACTATCAATTATGACCTTTATTTATGTTTCTAATTTAAACACAGTCAAACTTAAAATTTCATGAACTTGAAAGTGGAGTAAAAGAATGTCTCATACCTAAAAATATGAAATCAAAATATAAAGTAAATGCGAAACAGTCCTATCTGGCAATTTATACTCCATCTCTTACTGAATAATTAGAAATGCCAAAATATTGCTCTATCTTAAATTAGATAAGAAAAAAACATACTTTTGTTCTATCAAAATGTCACTTGGAACCTTTTCCCTTTAAACATAAAAATCAAAATATGAGAAATTTTAAGTGCGAAACAGTTCTAAGTGACATTTGATTAAATATCTTGTTTGCCAAGTTTTTTCTAGAATTTTTATTACCATTGACATGTTTCTTTAACTTTTTTATTAGTAAAATCAAAGTGTTGTGGAATTTTGCTATTTATCAAACATTTGAGACAGTTTTTTGCTTCTCCTGTAAAATTTTGGAAAATGCACTTAGAACCCTTTCGCTTTCACCCCTCGAATTATGTATTATGTAATATTGTTGTGGTTAATGCTTCCGAGGAATCACTCCAGATATTTATATAATTTCAAAATTTTATCATTGAAATTAAAATATGTTATGATTATAACATATTATCTTTAAAAACTGTGTACACTTAATAAAAACCAAATAAAATAAAATATTTAACAACAATGACTAACAAAAAAAGTTAAAATATGTTTGTACGAAGATTTCACATTCGTGACACAAATCTGTGTAAAGAAAACGACCATCTCTCTTAACATTACATAAGAACTCGTTATCATCGGTTTTACAAGCAAAAACCACCACTGAATCTAGATACTAAGTCTGATGCAGGTTCAGGGGATGTATTAGGGTTTTAAGTAGGGGTATTCTCAATATAAAAAATGCCTTCAATTGGGTTGAACCTCTTTTTAACATTATAATACTTTCGGTAAATTATAGATGATACTTTTAAATTGCAAATGAAAAATTTGGGCTTCTTTATTTAAATTTAAAAGGTTTTTTCGAAACAATTCGGAATTTCCGGTGGTTCTGTAAAGCCCGCAGAATGGATATGGTGGCTGTGAAGGGTCGTTCTGTGTCCCTTATAGTTAGTGTCTGTCTGTAAGGAATACTGTGGTACTTTACGTTAATAATTGAGAAACCTTCCTATGTCATAGGGGTGGTGTGGGGAATAAAATATCGTACTAGGATACTCATTTCAGGGGATTAGTGATTCATCTGGCTCAGGTGTAAGTGGCTGATTTTCTTTGCATGCATTTGTCGTATTTCACGACCTTTTATCTCTATCTGATGTCATCTCCGGACAGATAAATTGCTGACGAACCCATTGCGTAGTTCTTTTCTTTTTCACCTGAATTGTTTATGTCAGTGTACATTTCTTGTCTAAGGCATTTAAGATGAACTTCTTTCCTTGTTACCTTCTATTTCTTTTAATAATACCTCTTCCTTAATCCCAGATCTCTTCAAATTTTACTTCATAATCAAAGGAGCTTATCGCATTGATTTGACCTAAAATATGTTAAATTTTGTTATTCCTGGCAAACTAAATTCATATTAAGCTTTGTTATTATTGTTATAGACAAGGTATGCAGCATTTCCAAATTATAACTTCTTACTTTCGGGCATTACTGCGGTAACTTGCGTGTAAATGAGGATCTGTTCATAGTCATGTTTGAAAGAACACTATAAATTGCATTGATTCCATGCAAAAATCTGACGATATACTAACCAGCCGGTGGGAACCTTTGACACCAAGAACGGACATTCCAATAATTTTCGTACTTTATACCTTGTTGTATACCTTGTCTATAACAATATAATTTGGGATTAATGAATACTAATTTGGTCAAAATAATGGGACTAACACCTTTGTTAATAATTTGGCCTTCCCTTGTATAGTTTGTATACGTATGTCTTCTAGCTCAATAGCTTGTGTGCCCATCTATCTGCATTTATCAATAGTGTTATCTCACCATTTGATTTTGTCTTTTCTCACGCATCTGAATTTGAACCATTAGGGTGCCAAGGTATTCTGATATTTTATCAAGGCATGATTAACATTTCAAATTTGGTATACTGGCATGAAATGGAAGAGAACAGAGAAATTCAAAACGTAATGCAGATAGCAGACAGTAGTTGGCCCAACGTTGGGCCAATTACATTTGTTTTGTTGGCCCAACACATAATGCCAACGTTGGCCCAATGTCAATTTGCTAATTGGGGCAACGTTGGGCCAACGGTTGGTATATGGTTGGCCAACGACTGCTTTCCTACTCTTATCGTTGGCCCTCCATTGGCCCCATGACTGGTTTTCCTTCCTATCGTTGGCCCTCTGTTGGCCCAACAACTGGTTTCCCTTCTTCTTGTTGGCCCCCCGTTGGCCACTGACTGGTTTCCTACAATAAACATTGGCCCTTTGTTGGCCAATGCCTTGTTTTCATAAAAGAACAAAATGTATACTAATTACTACAATTTATTACTAAATGTTGTTCACATATCATTTTTTTTTTCTCTTTGTTGTTGCAAACTTTTTAGTCAATCTCTTCCTCCGCCCGCCTTCCCTATCCTTGGCATATCTTAGGCACTCCTTCATTGTCTTCTCGATTTCATTATTAGTAGACCCCTGTCTTCTTCCTCTTACAGCATCTGAAATTTATACAGTTTACTGATTTTATTTAAAATATACACTACTTATTATAATTTACTAGTAAAAAGCACATAAATCTGTCAAAATGCAAATACAGCTAAGGGGATAAGACTTTGATAGTAAAGAAATATTTTTAAATTACAAATCAATAGATTTAATAGTAACAGAGATATTTGACATAATTAAAAATTTTAACCTAAAAATTTTTAAGTTAAAAAGGGGCATAATTCTGTCAAAATACAAATAGAGTTATGATGATCATTTACAACACAAGAGTCACATCTTACACCCACGGTGTAAAATAATTTTCTAGCACCGGTGAAATCACCTTTGAAAAAGTAAATATACAAACCTCATATGACTATTTTAAGTCTAAGTTTTTCGAATGGTTTTTTCGAGCCTTTTCCAACCCAGTTGTATTCTAGGGCACTTCCTGAGACAAAGTGTGAGACATAACATGGCGAACAATGCTCTCCCAATTAGACATAAATTTGCTGTCTGAAATGAAATAAAAACAATTTTTGCAGTCGGGTAAAGTAATTTGTGTTTAATGCGAAGTTACACTTCAAATTAAATTTACACAAAGTTTCGTATACACTCTACTGCAATGAGTGGTGTAACTGTTAAAAAGTCTAGTAACAAAGCAGAATTTTGCAAATAACTCATAATCAATCATAATTACCTATTCATACTTAGAACAGATTGTATGAGCTTAACACTGCAGTGCTAATTGTAGCTTGTCAGTTTTTTACTAACTTTTTTTGGCAGTTATCACAATAAATTCAGATGTAAAACTATAAAACATATCATATTTAAGCTGATAAACACTGATAGAATTAAATGGTTTTAATTTCATTACAAAATCAAATTCATTCTGGCTTGTTTACCTGAAAACATCAAAGTATTTTCCTTTACCAATCCGCCATTTTTGTATTAATCAGTGAACCTGGTCACGTGGATAGTATAACAGGTTTTAAAACACTAATTCGCGTGCAGGTTAAATACATTACTAATTTAGAAGGGTTTATTTGAAAAGATTAAAAGTAAAAAACTCTAATTACTTACATTTTTCAGTGTTAAGATTGCAGTCTAATACAATTTTATTTAGATCTATCTGTAAACACGTCCACGCAGCTTCGACATCAAGCAGACGGGGAAAGGATGGGTAGTGCCAAATGATCCTATTTTCATTCATTGATAACATAACCAGAGGTTAATTAGAGTTTAGAGTGGAAGATTCCGGAGGTTTTTATTATGGTTATTCCAGCACATGTATAATTGTTTAGATTAAACATCAGATTTCAAAGATTTCTATAGATCTATTGATAACATATCCCTACTACTGCATAGCTGGGCTTTGGGTATTTCTAGACTCAAAAAGTAATTATTTTCTCACATTTCTCATTTAATTTATATGAGTATTTCTTGAATGTGACAATATTGAACATGGCTTCAAAAAAACATTATAAACTTTAGTCTTTACTCATTGTAGTGTACTGTTTATATACAGTAAATTTTATACATGCATATATGTCTTTAAAAATAAATTTTGGGTAAGGTGCAGTAATTAATAT
The DNA here is from genome assembly GCF_026571515.1 of Ruditapes philippinarum. Taxonomy (NCBI): domain Eukaryota; kingdom Metazoa; phylum Mollusca; class Bivalvia; order Venerida; family Veneridae; genus Ruditapes; species Ruditapes philippinarum. The sequence goes on from NW_026858616.1 coordinate 4,415, forward strand.
ATTTGACGAAAATGTATCGTTGGTCAAACGTTGGCCCAACATCTGTTTTAAAGTACATATTTATCGTTATTGGGCCAATTCAGAAATGTCGCTGGCGTTAACTTATCACTGTTGTACAGCGTCCACCGGATATAGCCCCTAAAAACACCGAAAACGAAAGTAGAAAACTGCACACCGAGTACACCCAAGGTGATGTTTTAACTTATTTCTTCATCATAACTTCATCGATTTTTCCAAACTAAACAATTTTGTGAAGCTAAAATGTTTTGGTTTTAGACAATATTTGCTTTTGTTTGCAAATTGAATATTTTTTGTTCATTTTGGCGATAAAATGTAGCTATTTGTTGAAGTAAACAACGATGTTGATATTTACCATAAATCCAGCCAAAACGCAAATTTGCTGTATCAAAAAATTCGCTGTTTAAACATATATATAATCCCCTGCTACTTTATTTGAGTTTCCACCCTTCAATTGAGCTGCTTTAACAAAATTTGCAAAAAAAGGCATTATTTGTGTACGAGTTAGAAAAGAAAACAATTTAAGTGAACGGGGTGTAGTAGTTTTATGTAGCAGGGTTTAGTAGATGTGTCGGTTCTGCGTCAAATTTTGTAAAGTATAGTCTTTTTTTATTTTTTAATTCGAAATAATCTTCACTTCAGACTAAACATGGATAAATTAGAGGCGATATAGAGCTTTTGGTAATAATTTTTAATTTTTAGTATTTTTGAGCTAAAATATAACTAATTTAATTTCCATTGTAAATATCAAACCATAAATAATAGTGTTGTCGGTATTTATGAGACATGTTGAAGGATTTTCTGACAACCGTCCTGAATGAAATGGTCCGAAATTGGGATTTATATATACAATGTTCTGTAAAACAGTTTTAGCCGCCTTATTAGGCTATTAGTCGATTAGAATTGAGATACGTTTCTCCGCTACAATTTGTTGTATAGTAAATCTTCTAGTGACTCACTGTCATAATCGGTAGAATCTGTGCTAACTTGCAATGTTTATCTTCTTGGCTTGTTCCAATTTTGTCAAATTTGTGGCGAAAATCAGATGTACAGAATTATTTTTCTTGAAGATTGCAAAATTTTATTATTTTCTTGAATGGACTATTCCTTTGGTACAGTGTTTCTTTAGAAATGTGAATTTTCTTATTTTGTCATCAATAGCTTTTTGTTCGACCCTTGTTCTGTACATAACTCTGCGGTCATTTTTGGAGTTAATGATTTTACCAAAGCTCTTAAATATTTTTGTTTTTCATGAAGTCTTAAGACCAGTAAACTAATAAACCAATATAAAAGTTTTCAATCAAGTTTAGTTTCACAATGCATAACTCGATGGTTTTGATATTGTTTAAGACAAATTATAATTTGCTGTTATGTTCTACCCATATGGATTGAAATTGCGTTTTTTTTTTTAGTTTTTACATTATTTATAATTTTATAGTCACGCATAAAACGTGGGTTAGCAGGACGGAAACTGTTTACTGCAATTAATAGCATGTTGCGTAACATTTTTAAAATTTAATTAAACATTTTTTATTATCCTTTATAATTAAAATCATTCACTTCACAATCCTTGCCCCGACATTGATCGTCTTCTTCATCAGCGTACGTGTATATGCTCCGGTACTGAATTTATTTTGCAGAAAATGACATTGTTTATCTACTACACCCCGTACACTCGCTAACACTTTTCCATCAACACCCCGTACACATCCGTGCTAGACTCTGTACACAAGGCAAGGCCGTTTTTCGCAAATTTTGTCAAAAGCAGCTCGAGTTGAAGGGTGAAAACTCAAATACAAGTGGAGGGATAACTGCAATTTGTATTAACGGCGGATTTTGATACAGCAAATGCGTTCTGGGCTTGATTTAGTGGTAAATATGAACATCGTTCGCAAATTTCAACAAATACGCTACAATTTATCACCAATATATCAAAAAGCATACAATTTGCAGACAAAAGCAAATATTGCTCTAAAACTAGAAACATTTAGCTTCAGAATATTGTTTAGTTTGGAAAAATCGATGAAGATATGATGAAAAAATAAGTTATAACATTACCTTGGGTGTACTCGTTGTGCAGCTTTCTACTTTCGTTTTCGGTGTTTTTAGGGGCTATATCCGGTGGACGCTGTACAACAGTGCTTATGGTTGGTTCGAGGTTGGGCCAACAACTGCATTTATAGTACATGTTAATTAGAGTTGGGCCAACCATGGCCCAACAACGATTTTCCTATGACGATTTTCCGTGGTTGGCCCAACCACTGCATGTTTACAGGGATAGTAATTACTAGTATCTATGTAAATTTATAACAATTTGTCCAAGTAAAAATACTGATTTTCTGACTTCTGAGCTATGAAATGTTTGATATGAAACATCTCAGCATTTTTTTACTTAATATACAGTGTAATATTAGTTAGATTACTCAACGCAAAAATTATATCTTACAGCCTTTAAATTAAATGTATATTGATTTTTCGAGCAGAGCGAACAGGAAATATATACATACATTAAATTAATATAAAAATTATAGTTTAACATAAAAAGTAAGGTATAGAGGGATTGCTTTAAAATTTGAAACCTTCAGGGGTTGTTAGGTGAGCAGCCTCCCCTCTTTAACCGCCCCGGCTAATAATGTATTGCATAGCATGATATTTTTAGCGTGGAAATTCCAAAAACTGTTTCTATTTATAGTCAAAATGGGTTTCTAATCGCATCGACAAATTGGACAACGCTGGTCTATAGTAAAATAGTGAATTTGAAGAGGAAAACTATCGCTTGAAGAACTTTTTGTGAACAATATATAATTTTGGCCTACAAGTGTAAAAATATGTTGAGAATGGGTTTACGGATTATACTCTAGTCTGAACACCTTAAATCGTTAAAGGATCGTCGTGCATTTGTATTCTTTCCAGTGAAGCAATAATGAAAAAAGGAAATCATTGTTAGAAAAAGGTAAGTCAAAATATACTGACGTGCTAAAGCAGGATTCTAAGAAATTTTCGTCTCACACAATGACATGGTTTCTATGGGCTGTAAAATGAATTATAATCAAATAGGACAAGTATTATACTGTTTCTTTCATAGATTAACTTATATGTTTATTATTAATACATGCATATTTTAATTGATATAGGGGATACATATTTTTGACATTTAAGTCGCGGCTGTTGGACTCGTCTGATAATTGTAAAAAGGTATGTGATGAATACGTGTAAACGATATACATACAGTGTTTATACTGGCGATTCTTATTACCTGTTGTTTTTTGTTAATACTGGGGATTCTTTTTTACCGTTTTTTGTTTTTAGTGGGGTTCTTCTTTTTGCTGTTAAGTTTACGGCCCTTATTTCACTGCTGTTGTGTTAAAACTGGCGATTTTTTTAATTTGCTGATTGCGTTTATACTGGCGATTCTTCTTACTTGCTGATTGTGTTTGTACTGTCAATTCTTCTTTCTTCCTGGTTGTGTTTTTATACTGGTGATTCTTCTCACTTTCTGGCTGTGTGTTTATACTGGCGATTCTTCTTACTTGCTTGTTGTGTTAATACTGGTGATTCTTCTCTTTTGCTTATTGTGTTAATACTGGCAGTTCTTCATACTTGCTGGCTGTTTTTATTCTGGCGATTAATCTCACTTATTGGCTGTGTTTATACTGCCAATTCTTCTTATTTCCTGGTTGTGTTTTTATACTGACGTTTCTTCTTACTTGTTGGTTGTGTTTATACTGGAAATTCTTCTTACTTGTTGGCCGTGTTTATACTGGCAATTATTCTTACTTGCTGTCTGTGTTAATACTGGCGATTCTTCTCATTTGCAGGTTGTTTATATGCTGGCGATTCTTCTTACTTGTTGGCCGTGTTTATACTTGCAATTCGTCTTACATCCTGGCAGTGTTAATACTGGCGATTCTTCTCACTTTCTGGATGTGATTAATTTGGCGATTCATCTTAATTAATTGATTGTTGTATTAAAACAGGCGATTATTCTCACTCGTTGTTGTGTTAATACTGGCGATTCGTCTTACTTGCTGGTTGTGTTAATACTGGAGATTCTTCTTATTTCCTGGCTGTGTTTAAACTGGCGATTCTTCTTACTTGCTGGTTGTGTTAATACTGGAGATTCTTCTAACTTGATGGCTATGTTTATACTGACGATTCTTCTTACTTGCTGATTGAGTTTATACTGGCGAATCTTCTTACTTGCTGGTTGAATTTATAATGACGATTCTTCTCACTTGCTTGCTGTGTTTATACTGACAATTCTTCTTACTTGCTGGTTGTGTTTATACTGTCGATTCTACTTACTCGTTAGCCGTGTTTATTCTGACAATTCTTCTTACTTGCTGGTTGTGTTAATACTGGCGATTCTTCTCACTTGCTTGTTGTTTTAATACTGGCGATTCTTCTTACATGCTGGCCGTGTTAATACTGGTAATTTTTCTCACTTGCTGGATGTGTTTAATTTGGCGATTCATCTTTATTGCTGGTTGTATTAATACAGGCGATTCTTCTCACTTGCTTGTTGTTTTAATACTGGCGATTCGTCTTACCTGCTGGTTGTGTTAATACTGGAGATTCTTGTTATTTCCTGGCTGTGTTTATACTGGCGATTCTTCTTACTTGCTTGTTGTGTTAATACTGGCATTCTTCTTACTTGCTGGCTGTGTTAATACTGGCGATTCTTCTTACTTGTTGGCCGTGTTTATACTGGCAATTATTCTTACTTGCTGTCTGTGTTAATACTGGCGATTCTTCTCATTTGCAGGTTGTTTATATACTGGCGATTCTTCTTACTTGTTGGCCGTGTTTATACTTGCAATTCTTCTTACATCCTGGCAGTGTTAATACTGGCGATTCTTCTCACTTTCTGGATGTGATTAATTTGGCGATTCATCTTAATTAATTGATTGTTGTATTAATACAGGCGATTATTCTCACTTGCTTGTTGTGTTAATACTGGCGATTCGTCTTACTTGCTGGTTGTGTTAATACTGGAGATTCTTCTTATTTCCTGGCTGTGTTTATACTGGCGATTCTTCTTACTTGCTTGTTGTGTTAATACTGGAGATTTTTCATACTTGCTGGCTGTGTTTATACTGACGATTCTTCTTACTTGCTGATTGAGTTTATACTGGCGAATCTTCTTACTTGCTGGTTGTATTTATTGACGATTCTTCTGACTTGCTGGTTGTGTTTATACTGGCAATTATGCTCACTTGCTGGATGTGTTTAATTTGGCGATTCATCTTTATTGCTGGTTGTATTAATACAGGCGATTCTTCTCACTTGCTTGTTGTGTTAATACTGGCGATTCGTCTTACTTGCTGGTTGTGTTAATACTGGAGATTCTTCTTATTTCCTGGCTGTGTTTATACTGGCGATTCTTCTTACTTGCTTGTTGTGTTAATACTGCCGAATTTTCTTACTTGCTGATTGAGTTTATACTGGCGATTCTTCTTATTTGCTGGTTGTATTTATACTGGCGATTTTTCTGACTTGCTGGCTTTATTTATACTGGCAATTCTTCTTACTTGTTGGCCGTGTTTATGCTGGCAATTCTTCTTGCTGGCTGTGTTAATACTGGCGATTCTTCTCACTTTCTGGTTGTGTTTATACCTGCGATTCTTCTTACTTGTTGGCCATGTTTATACTGATAATTCTTCTTACTTGCTGACTCTCTTAATACTGGCGATTCTTCTCACTTGCTTGTTGTATAAATACTGGAGATTTTTCATACTTGCTGGCTATGTTTGTACTGGCGATTCTTCTCACTTGCTGGTTGTGTTTATACCTGCGATTATTTTTACTAGTTGGCCGTGTTAATACTGGCGATTATTCTCACTTGCTGAATGTGTTTAATTTGCAATTCATCTTAATTGCTGGTTGTATTAATACAGGCGATTCTTCTCACTTGCTTGTTGTGTTAATATTGGAGATTCTTCTTATTTCCTGGCTGTGTTTATACTGGCGATTCTTCTGACTTGCTTGTTGTGTTAATACTGGCAAATTTTCTTACTTGCTGACTGTGTTTAGACTGGCAATTCTTCTTACTTGATGGCTGTGTTTGTACTGGCAATTATTCTTACTTGTTGGCCGTGTTTATGCTGGCAATTCTTTTTACTTGCTGGCTGTGTGAATACTGGCGATTCTTCTCACTTGCTGGATGTGTTTAATTTGGCGAATCAACTTAATTGCTGGTTGTATTAATACTGTCGATTCTTCTCACTTGCTTGTTGTGGTTTTACTGGCGATTCTTCTTATTTCCTGGCTGTTTTTATACTGGCAATTCTTCTTACTTGCTGTCTGTGTTTATACTGGCGATTCTGCTTACTTGCTGGTTGTGTTAATACTGGCGATTTTTCTTACTTACTGGATGTGTTTATACTGGCAATTCTTCTTGCTAGCTGGTTGTATTAATACCGGAGATTCTTCTTATTTCCTGGCTGTGTTTATACTGGCGATTCTTCTTACTTGCTGGTTGAATTTTTACTGGAGATTCTTATTACTTTCTGGCTATGTTTATACTGGAATTGTTGGCGTGCTTCAGTTTATCTACAGTTATGAACAAATGCATGATATTAACAATAAATAAATACTTTTTCATTTTTTTTAAACTAAGAATTAAGCGTTATTTTGATTGAAGGTTTCTGTCTGCTGATTTCTATGTTAAGTTTTTGTGTAGAACATCTAAGCATTGAAATAGAGCTTTTTATAAACAAATGAAAAATCCAGTTTTATGTATTTACTACATTTGGACGTGATTTGAAATTTCTATTTGGTAGTATTACAAAATGTAATATTATTATACTAATTTTGATTTAAACAATTAACCGATTTAAACATTTGAATAAACAGACTAGGATTACATTTTTCTTGTATTATTCAGGCAAACACTAGTTTAGTAATATTTTTTTTATGTTTCGAAACCTATTTCTCATTTTAGCATGAAGTAACATTGTCGTTTGTATATAGACTGTTGTACTGACGCTAATTTTCACCAATATTTTACACAATAATACAAATAAGATATCCGTTTTAATATTAATATCCGTTCTTCTAACTCTCTGACATCTTCTAAAAATTAATATGAAAACATATCTTTCAGGTGAAATAAATGTCTGAATATATATGTTTATTTGTAAATTGTGTGTAAAAGAAAATTGTATGAATGTTATTTTAATATGGAAAAAGAGCGATTGTCAAACAATCAAATGATGTTTGTTAAAGGACCAAATTTTCTTTCAAATGACTTTTGGTTTTGCTTGATATCTAGAATTGATTTATTATCCTAAGTAGACAAACACTATTATCTTCATAAACTGATTCAACGTTTAAGGGAAATCCACGATAGAACCAAGACTCGTTATTTCTAAAAAACACCTCCTGTACGAAATAACACAATCTCAGACCTATTTCACCTTAATTCTAATTCTAAGTATCTCGACAAAATAAATCTATTGTATTAAATGGTGCTGTAATTTGATAACAATTTCAGTGCATGTAGCAATGTTGTCCGCAAACATAGGACAATTATAATGCCTTGTACTACTATATCATTAATTATACAAAAAATCCTGTTTCACAAGAAACACGTAGTAATTCTACTTACTGATAAATAAAGAGTGTAAATAATGTCATGCTGATTACGCCCCCTAATTATTTTTTTTATAAATTACTGATTTTCTGAAGTATAGCAAATCCCACGAGAAATATGATAAAATAGGTTTTACCCTTTTTAACTAAAGCCAGGGTCTTTCAAACTCAAAACTTCTAAAATTCCATTTGAAAGCCCTGTTGATATCTTACATATTAGCACATTATTTTACTTTATACTATGAAATATGAGTTGCATTATACTCAATAACCTTTAACATAATTTGCAAACATTGTATTGACCTTTTTGAGCGAAGTTAGCAGGAAAATATACATAATTATATTAAATTCTTTCAAAATAATAGTAAAAATAAGGTATTGAGGGTTTGCTTGGATAATGTAGTGAGGGCGCCGGTTAAGCAAACCGCCTCCCCTCAACACCCGCCCGGCTATTTTATATAGGGTAACCTATTTCTATTTATAGTCATATTGGGTTCCTAGTTTAAGGTCATCTGACGTGTACGTTGCAGCGGATTTTAAAGCGAAAGTTCTCACTGAGAAAGAACAATATATTACTTCGCAACAATTAATTTTTATGTCTACAATTGTAAAAATATGCTGAAAATTGGTTTACGGATGAACAATATTCTGAACACATCGTTAAAGGACTGATCGACGGACTTTTTTTCAATAAAGCAATAATAATAAAAGGAAATCATAGTTAGTCAAGGTAAAGCCTATTTTATCATATTTCTCGTCGGAGTTGCTAGATCTAGTCTAATAGAAACTTTGTTTTCATTTTTTTAAATGTATGTTTGTTACTTTGCTAAATTTATCAAATTATTATACACTGAAAACGTGTTCGTTGAAGTATCTGTAGCTACCTTATCTTAAGTTAATTTACTATATATTTTTTTTAGATTTGTTTACTGTTACAAGTTGTAAACTGGTTTAAACATTTTGGTATTGATTTGTCATTTGTAAGTATTATTATACTATAATTTATTATGTTTGCTATTGTTTTCCACTAAATTATAAACTTTTATTGTACTATGACCTTATATATAAATCAATGTCTTTTTCTATTTTATCTTACACGTAATTGATTTGGCTACACGTAATTCATTTGGCTATTTTTAGAAATGTTTCATTAAATACTGTATCGTGTGATATATTTAGCTGTAAAATTCCCATAGCTGTTTCTATTTATAACGAAAACGGTTTTCCGGTCATTCTCGCTCCGTTACTAGCTGTTACAAAACGAAAGGTAGTAGCAAAAGTTGCATCCATACAACATAACAAGGGTCAGTTGAGATAACATTTTAATGAGTTAAAAGTAAAGGTTTAAACTATTCTCATAATTTACGCCTAGTGTAACCTTGTTAAACTCAGTAGATATCACGCACGTTTTGCACTATAAAACGTATAAACTAACTAAGTTACAAAACCGGAGGTATAAGTTATAGCGTCATAAATAGAGTTTGTTCCAATTGCGGGTCGAGATATTAAGACTGAAATAGATATAAAATTAATATACGTATCGCTTTACCACTGATCAGATTACAGGTATCCCAATTTAAATTTCATTTCATGCAAACTTTTTAAAAATTATTTTTGATTATAGGCCAAAAATATGTGATCATAAACTTTATAAATAAATATGCTCAAATAACTGTAATCATTTTATCTTTTTTCATATATGTTATTAAAAGTACTTTTAATGTCATAGTTGATGTTGTTGAAAGTGAATTAAGTGTTTTAAATCACATCTTAATCAGAAATTGTTTATTTATTGTTTGTTAATATAACTATCGCATGTTTATAAAAATAAGTTCGTTTATATGAACTCAGCTAAAGTATTATTTAACTTTTTCTAATATATATTCTAAGCACTTAACAGTGTTACAAGTTAAGGATCCCGAAGGACAAGAAAAATATTACAACACTGAAGTGTAGTGCGTGGCATTTTTTTACAGCTGCCATACGGTAGAATTTTTCGTTATAGCATAATAAAATACAAACTCATATATAGAGATTGGGCAAAATATACTTATTTACAGTTTAGTCGAGAAATTTAGACTGAAATAGATATAAGATTAATTCACTTTATACATTTTGCTTTAACAATGAACATATTTATCTTTGGAACATACTAGCTATTCTTTGAAAAGTAAGGTTTTAATTGGAATAAATCAAAACTTTAGTGGCATTAGGGTTTACAATTCAAAATCCAATTAAATGCAGTGTATTCATTTTTTTAATCATTTGAAATAAATAATTACATGTATGCTAACATAACAGAATGCCAGAATATTTATCATATTTATGCTAAAATATTTTCTAATGTAATGTCATTGTTAATGAGGAAAACAAAATTAGGTGTTCTTGTCATGTTTTATTAAAAGAAATAGCTTGATATAATTAGTGTTCACTTGTTTTTCCATTAATGTTTGTCATCGTCTGAAACAATGAAATAACAATCTTCAAAATACCTTTCAGATATATTTTAAGTGTGTTACTTATAAAAATTACTTGAAAAAAGAGACAAAAACAACAACAACAAAAAAAACCCCCAACCCCCCCCCCCCCAAAAAACAAAACGCAAAACAAAAACAACAACAACAGCAAAACAAATTTTATATTTATAAATTTTTGTTTAACTTTGAAAACAATGTACTTCTAAACTATAATTATCAATGTACATAAATTTACTGCTTTTTCAATAACAAAATAAAGAAACTGCTGTTTGAATACATTAGTAATGGGTTTCCTTGTTTGTTTTACAGATGGCAGACAAATATTATAGAGTGGTTTGCTTTGTGGTAGATATTTGTGCTGATGTATTAAGGAAATATTTCGTCAAACTTGCAAAAATTGATGCAGGGAACACTTATACATCAGTTGATGCATACCTATCTCACAGAAATTGGGATGTGATGCAATTATTTAATAACAAAAAGCTCAGGAGAGATCAGTATGATTTATTGTATCCTATTAACGGCACCGCGGATGAAAGCAAATGGGACGTCTCAATACTGATAACATTGATAACAGAACTTTTTGTCACCCGCCTGCAGCCACTCGAAGTCTTCGCGTTGAAAACTGAAATTCGAGGGATTCGAAATGAGGTGCAGCATCACCCAAATACTGAAAATATTTCAGATAATGACTTCGATGATTATTGGGAACGGTTGGACTCTTCTGTTAGGCTTTTAGCAAATAATGCACTTGATCCAAATGATGAAGCATCCTTACTCATGAAAATAAATCAAGTAAAATGTAATCATCTACCAAATCTCAGTAATTGTTTACGTATTTGGCATGAAGAAACCTCTAAGCAGTTGTTAAACATTATGAATGAAGTGCAGGCAAATTCCGAAGAAACAACTTCCATTCTCAGGCAAGTGACTGTCCAAAAACCAGGACCTTCAGGTAAGTTTCGGTTATCATACATTAATTTTATGTTTATATTGCCATGTATTTTAATTGTTATTAGGTCGTGTCATAGTATTAATTTGTATTTATCGCAATCAACACTAACATTAAGACAAAAAAGTTCAAACTGATCTCTATTTATCCGTTCAATCCAAAGAAACTTTGTACAGAAATCTCAAAATGGTATATATCGTATATATGCAATGGCTTATTAATTATCATCGGCATTGTTCAGCAACTTTAACAATAATTGTTGTTTAATATTTGTAATATATATTACAAGTGGAATATATTTGACTTCAGGGGACAAAAATAAAAGAATCAAAGTTGCTGATGATATTCTGGCACGGCTTCAAGGTAGGTTGTTAATTAAAAAACAACATTCGAAAAGTATTGTCTACATTCATTTCTAACTGAGACATTTTTATTTCATTTTAATCTAATATGATCTAACCTATCACATCATACATACAAATTACAGTATCTCTATGATCAAATAAAAGTAAATACAAGATTTTGGTTTTCATGAGGGCATTATGTGCACACAATCGTTTTCTATTTGTAAGCGGGGTTTGAGTCAACAATGAAAGAACTATCAGGCGATTTCAACCCACCAAGTGAAGTCACTGAAATTCGAGCTAAACTAAGAAATTATCATCACGTGGTTGTAACTGGATGCAACAATAGCCGTTATTTTCAGACCGCTCTTGCAGCAATAAGGGGGATGGACTATAACTACAAACGAAGCGTAGAAATGCATACGTCATCTGATTGGCGGCACATTGATCCACAAAATGTAGATTTGGTTTTATGTAGAGATCCATTTGGAGGATTTTCTTACGATGAAAGCAAAACTAAAGCCATGGAAGATATATTTAAAAGCATGATGCATTCAACAAAGAGAGATAATGGCGATAAAGCCTTGGACATTGTCATAGTTACTGACCTGAATATATTGGAAGAGTGCAAAATGCATCACGACCACGAAATCTTAGACGAAGTGGTAAAAGTGTTTACTGATACAAGTTCAGCACAACCGGCTGATCTTACAATAGGTATATCATTTATCGTTCACTCTGCGATAGACTAATATGTTATTAAAAGAACTAATTCAGTCTTGGTTAATATTAATGTAGATAATGTATTGAATAAAATAATATCTTAACGGTAATCAATCTCTCCTTGCGTTTAGTGTCCATGGTGATTGAACTGGTTCTACTATTTTGTATTGTATGGTAATGTATTGTATAGTGTTAAGCTCGACTTTTTCGCATTGTTACAGTAATGGCGGCGTTGTCGTTCGCAAACTTAAACATTGATCATATTTGTTTTAAATTTTTGGTGTATAACCTTCATACATGGCAACAAAACCCTTGGGACAAGACCTTTGTTGACCAGACTTAACTTGACATTCTTTCACAAATGACCTTGACCTTCAAATACTAAATGTTGCTTGAGTTTTGCTATAAATGACAAAAACTTTGTTATTGTTAATTGATTGTATCCAAACTTAAACACAACATTTTGTTAGGATATATCTTCAAGTTTTACTGCCTAGTTTAGTCCTGAAAATGATATAGAAGTTTTTCACCCTAAAAGCACCCACACGGAGTCCCAACATAACTCCGTTTTTAGGCTTAAACCAGACAGTCAAACTATGAACTTTTTAAGGATTATATCAAGTACTTTAAGCCAATTTTAGAACAAAAAAATATTTCATCTTCGAGTCGACGGGATGTTTATAAAAAAAAAGGAAAGAAAGAAAGCTGTAGTATATGACATATTATCCTACCATTGTCATATTTTTATTCCTTTATAGTGTACGGATTTGATTTATATGTAGACAAAACAACACTTTTTAAGCAAACGGACATGTTAACTAATTTAGAAATGACCTTGATATTTAAAAGATCTTTATTGTCAAGGTCAGATGATTGAGTATTTGCTTGTATTTTCTTACATTTGTAATTTACTTATGGGAATGATTCATACTTGGACAAAACAAGAATTCTGACGAGACAGACTTATCTAGATTAATAAGGGAATTCTTTAATTGTACTTTTAAAGATTTGTTTAAACCGTTTATCTATCAGCTTTCAAAAAAAAAAAAAAAAAAAAAAAAAAAAAAAAAAAAAAAAAAAAAAAAAAAAAACGTCGCCACTACTGTGTGGTGGTTCTTGTTTTATTTAACAAAACTTTGTTTATTCGTTATCCACGTTTACAGTTATACCATTGTAAGTTTGATTAAATTGTTAAAAATGAATAAGAATAGCTTCCTCGTTACAGGATGTAGACGTCATGGACAATACGCGCAATCGTCTTCGCTGCCGGTAACCAGAAATAATTTGGGAGGTAATATTGTTTCTTTTTCATGTATATTTGTAATTAATTAAAAATGTCATACATGTTTGTTTTTTGTTGTTGTTTTTTTTACAAATAATTTGACTTTCTTTATTTTTAAGCTTTAACGGAATGTTTCCTGAAGGCTTATAAAATATCCAGTGGTCAAGTAGATGATGAGATATTTAAAAAAGCAAAGAAAAGTTTCCAAGTAAATAAGGCTATAGTACTAACAGGGCGTGAGAAATGTGGTAAAACTTCTATAGCTGTTGCATTGGCGTCTGCCTATGAGGAACAGCAATGTTTACTTCTGAAGAAACCACACGATATTGACAAAATTGACTTCCCAAACATTTGCTTAGTGATCATTGACGAGTTTGCTGGGAAATATCGTTATGAGGAAAATGATGTGTACGAATGGTACAATATGTTTGACCACCTGTACAATACCGTTATAGCAGGACAGATGAACGTGATAATAACTTGTGAAAAGGATAAACTAGAAAAATGTATCAAAAAAATTGGACGGCATGCCATTCTTGACCATGTGGTGGATGTAACTTTACAAAACACTGTCGTTAAATTAGAAGTAACTGAACGTAAGTCGAATATATTGCGTAGTGTTATATATCATATCATCGTTATATTTCTTAAAAAAACGTTTTTAAACATATGAATTTCACTATCATAATAAATGATTATGTGACTAAATGACCGGTTATGTCATTTAAGGTTAAGATCGGAAAAAGTATAGATTAAAATAGTTGACTTCATGTCCATTTTAGCGGAGTTAATAATTGTTGGCAATGCATGCCATTATACATGTATTTTAAAAAGTGTCAGGTTTTTGTATAGTTTGACACTTTATAGATATTCTATTTTATTTAACCTTTTACCGCATGAGTATATAGTGAAAAATGCCCGATTTCATTAAAAAAAACCTCCTGTTACATGTTCAAACTGCTATGAAACTATGAAACTGTTTCAATACGGATGAAACTTAGCATTTTTAGCCTGTTTCATGTTTCAAAATTTTCTTGGTGATGAGAAGATTTCTGCTCCCTTCAAACTCCCAAACAGATATGGGTACATCCCTCCTATGGCACCCCCTTCTTGTACCTTTTTAATAGGGGGCGGCGCCGAAAAAGTGATCACTTTTTTACACCATTTCACAAACCAAACGAAAAATAGTGTTTTGGGTCTAAATAGGGCATTTATTCACTAGTTTAGGCCTCAAAAGGGAGGGGGTGTGAAAAGTCGTCAAAACACGTTTATTAGGCAAAAGGTTAAACAATCTTCTCAGGGATATACAAAGGAGTTGAATTGTTTGTATTTTGACAATACAATCTTTAAGATGGCATATATTTTTCTTTTGTTTTACTAGAATATGGACATGTGTCTGGACAGATAGTCACTGCAGATCATTTTACAGTCACCATGTCAAATATCACACAGACACCGAACTACACATCATCATTGTTAGGGGACCCGTCACAAGGGCCAATACCGCTGTCAAGACATGACACAATTCCGATTTCTACAGAAAATACTTCAATTTTAGGTAGGGCAGAAATGGAAGGTATGTCAGTCATTGTATGCGATGCATGCAATTATATTTTGACAAGTGCCATATTTCAAATAGGGATGATCTCCATCCGTCTCTCTATCCGTAACACTTTCGTTTCCGCTCAATCACTTTTAAACCGCTGATTGTAATGAAAATACTTGGCACAGGTATTCACAATTATGAGAATATATGAAGGGTGCAAGAGTTGGGTTGCTACCCCCAAGGTCAAGGTCACGCTTAAGGTCAAGTGTTAGAAGGTCTAATTTAAAAAAAAATATCGGCGGCTATGCTCACCATCATCACCTACAGAGGGAAAAACCAGGTGACTACTCCAAAAGTCAAGGTTATAACATAACCAGAAGTCTGCTTATTCTCACCTGAATGATTTGTAAAACATGTAAACTTAAACAAATAATACATTAGAGTCACAATCAAAGTATCAAAAGTTGAAACAGGACTTATCACAAAAGCCCATGAAACAGCAATTATGCCTGAAGCATAATACTAGTAAATATGTAAGAAACTTGTTCTTAAAAATAACCCATAGCTTCCAAGACCTTGACAAAAATTTCAAAAAAATAAGAGGATTTACTAAGGTATCCTTCTGAATATTGAAGTTGGTCAAGAACTGAACATTACTTTTGTGATGAGCAAATGTACTTATGATATGCATGGCACAACTTTAAGGTCATGGTTGTGTTAAAGGTCAAGTAGTAAACATTCATGTTCACTGCGGAAGGGGTTTTAGCTGTTCTTCAGACTTCTTTGTTTTTAACAATCTTCTCTGGAATATACAATGACTTACGATGTTATACATTTCTGTTTTTCTTTTAAACTTAGGAATAGGAATTGGACATGTGTCCTGACATTTAGTCAAAACAGATAGTTCTATAGGCACCATATCAAATACCACACAGTCTAAGGACTACACAACACCATTGTCAGTGGTACCGTCACAAGGGCCAATCTTATTCTCTGGAATAACAATGACATACGATTTCATACATTTCGTTTTTATACGCCCGTTTGAAAAACGGGACGTATTATGGGAACGCCCCTGGCGGGCGGGCGGTCGGGCGGGCGGGCGGCGTCCAATTTTGTCCGGAGCATATCTCCTACATATATGGAGGGATTTTAATGAAACTTCATATGAATGTTCACCACTATGAGGAGCAGTGTCGCGCCCATGAAACAGCAATTATAGGTCAAAGGTCAAGGTCATACTTAGAGCTCATTGCAAAATGCTTGTCCGGAGCAAAACTTCCACATGTATAGAGGGATTTCAATATTACTTAACACAAATGTTCACCATTGTGAGGCGGAGTGTCGCGTGCAAGATTCAGGTCCTTGCGGCCAAGGTCAAGCTCACACATAGAGGTCAAAGTTCAGATAAAAATATGAAGATGTGTATATGGACCATTTAGTCATCATTTATTGAGGGATTGTAACACAAATGGTCATTATCAAGACTATGGCTGTGATACATATAATTTAGGTCAATATATACAAGGTCAAGGTCACTAAAGATGATGAAATATCCAGATTTTGTAAATAGAATTTAATCAAAGGGAGACAACAAAGTTATTACTTTGTTCATAAATGACTTACCCAATTACTCCCCTTGATCTATTTTCACTTTCAATTCTAAAAATAGAATTTAATCAAAGGGCATGAAATAATCCTCTTTCTTGGACTTGAGTATGTTCTAAAGAATGTAACATTTATTTACACATGTTTCATTCATTGGTCAAGATTCTTAACTGTGATAACTATGGTGTTCTGTAGACTTGGTATTTGTTCATAAAGATCATACAGTAATTACCTTATCAAATGTAAATACTTTCTCATAGAAATTTAATTATATTTTAATTTTCAAGTAAATATCAGTTCAGCTCATTCAAAGATTAAGAATTGTAATGAAATGTATTTCCCTAGAATAAAATCTTAAATCAGAATTTTTTAGTTATTAAATTACATGTACTTTTTATACGCCCGTTTAAAAAAGATAAAAATATGAAGATGTGTATAGGGACGATTTAATCATCATTTATTGAGGGATTGTAACACAAATGGTCATTATAATGACTACGGCTGTGACACATGTACTTTAGGTCAATATATGCAAGGTCAAGGTCACTAAAGATGGTGAAATATCCAGATTTTGTCTGGAGCATATCTCCTACATGTATGGAAGAATTTTTATAATACTTTATGGAAATGTTCACCACCATGATATGTATTGCTCCATGCATGATCCAGGTCTCCAGGTCAAAGGTCAAGGTCACACTTAGAGCTCATTGAAAAACTTTTGTCCGGAGCAAAACTTCTACATTCATAGGGGGTTTTCAATATAACTTGGCACAAATGTTCACCATTGTGAGGCTGAGTGTCGCATGCAAAATTCAGATCCCTGCGACCAAAGTCAAGGTTACACATAGAGGTCAAAGTTCAGATAAAAATTTGAAGATGGTTATAGGGACCATCTAGTCATCATTTATTGATGGATTGTAGCACAAATGGTAACTATCATGACTACAGGTGTTACACATTTAATTTAGGTTAATATTTGCAAGGTCAAGGTCACTGGAGATGATTAAATATCCAGATGTTGTCCGGAGCATATTTTCTACATGCATGGAGGAATTTTAATGTTACTTTTATAGAATTGTTCACCACCATGAGACGTAGTGCCCTGCACATAAACCAAGTCTCTAGTTCAAAGGTGAAGGTCACAGTTAGAGCTCATAGAAAAACACTTGTCTGGAGCAAAACTTCTACGTGCATAGAGGGATTTCAATATAATTTGGCACAAATGTTCATCATTGTGAGGCTGAGTGCCGTGCATAAAATTCAGGTCCCTACGACCAAGGTCAAGGTCACACATTCTGTGCATATCTTCCCTATTGATTTGTTTTAAGGTTCATTTAACAACACAGTGCCAAGAATAAAAACTTGCTTGCTAGATAACACTTATCCATAATGCCCCCATCTCCATCTAAAGCTTTTTCGTAAACGGGCGTATTTTGTGACTATGGCACCCTTGTTTCTTTTAAACTTAGGACTAGAATATGGACATGTGTCTGGACAGTTCGTCAATATGGGTCATTCTACAGGAACCATATCAAATACCATACAGTCTAAGGACTACACATCATCATTGTCAGTGGAACCGTCACAAATGCCAATCTTACAGTTAAGTCATGACAGGATTTCTACAGGAAATACTTCACGTCTAGGCAGAGCACATGTGGAAGGTTTGTCTTACATGAATAGTCATCAATATGAATAAAATTCCAATCCCATAGTATTTTATATAATTAGCTACACTAATAAAACTATTATTCCCCGAGGATGTCAGCCGAGTATAACTTTGGCGTTGTTCTTTGGGCTGTTTATCTTTGCATCTGGCAGTCTTTTTGTCTAACATTCCCTTAACACTACAGCTAGTTTAGTTATAAATCTCATCTACATATGTAGAAACATTTTATTGAGGAGAAATGCAGTGTAAAGCAGCTGTTTCGTTTCATTTCATAGTAACTAAAGTATTACCTTTAAATTTTTTTAAACCGTAACTTTAACTCGGTATGTGTTTAGTTATTAAGTTTAATATAATACGTTCATATGAGTCATCATGGAATGGTGTATTAATCCAGAACTTTAGCTCTTCATCCCATAACGTTTGCGCAATTGTCCTTGGTGTCATAAATTTTGTTGTCTTTCAAATTATTTCCGTTATCAACAAGAACAGAATGGTGCACAGATTACATTGTAAGATACAGATTGTGAGATTTTTTCATCTCGCTGTTGGTCTGAGTTATTAATCAAATATAACCAAACTCTGAATCTGCATCTTTAGCTACGGCTCTTTGTAGGTTATCAAAATAATTACTTATGTGCAAGATTTTAACATATGTTGGAATACTTTTATTTGTCTTTAAGGAAAAGATTCACATCAAAATTCATCAATGAACGCATGCATCATTATGAATTACTACAATTCTACACTTAGTAATAACCGTTTATTAGAGAAATATTTGCCGGCTTTGTTATAGTGATTTATCTGTTATTGTTATGTCTTCAAATAGACATAAATGTATATTGGTAATGGAGTTATAATCCACAGAGTAAATAATTTTACGTTTTTTGTTATCCTTGTCTACTTTGATACATTTGATAATTTGAATTGCCCTTATATAATATCAAAATACAACATATGAACGTTTCATTTCAGGAATACAAAATCCGATGCAGTTGAAAAGAGGATTCTCTGGATTGGAAAGGTAAAATATGAAATATTCGAAGTTAATACCTCTTTAGCTGTTTGATACAAAAAGTGCATATCTCAACATATTATACATGAACAGGTCGTTGTTGGTGTGGTCACCGTGGTCGTAGTTTATAAACATGCATAGCTAAAAGAAGTAATGCTTACATATTACGTCAATTATGACGAATCAACCAAATGACACCGGAAAAATAACTACTACGTTCAATTGACTCAGAATATATTCTCTTTTATATCGGCATGGTAGAATGGAAATTGATAGTAATTTTTTTCTTACGTTAAAGTATAAAAATGCATGGTATATCGTTAAAATGCTTTGTAATTACTCATTCAGGACTCTTAGTCTTGTAATTATATTCCGATGCATTTGAACTCGAATCGCTCATTATTTTACAAAACTCAATCAAAATAGGGATCTATTTCCATGGTGAACACGGGGTCTGAAGTTTTAAGTCTCCAGACATAAAATATAGATTTTACTTTTATTGCCTTCGTATTTTGATAACCCTTATTACATCAAGTGACTATGATTAAGCTTAATCAAATTCATATTGATGAAAGGCCATTTATTATACAGTTTTTTTTTATTCAATAAATGTGTTAAATTTCTTCAATACTTTGATTAGCAACTTTCTTCAGTTGTATAATAATACTCTAATAGATGTATTTGTGCATGAGTTATGAATTGAAACTTAATGACAGCAAATATTATATTGTGTATAATGTGGTTATTCCGATGGAATATTTAAACAGGTGATTTGACTAGAGCTTAATGAGCACTATGCGTTTACACATGAATTTAACTGATTTAAACTTATTTTAGACTAAAATTGAATTAGACGATTTATTCATTTTAACTCTTCTACTTTTGCTGGTAAAGCCATCAGTTTTAATTATTATAATTATTTTATTATAACTAAGCGCAATTGTATTAATAAATCATTAAATAGTTGTTCTTTATATCACTTTCATCTTTAATAAATCTGCAATAATTTATTAAAACATTTCTTGTGAAAAAATGTTTTAAATAAAAAAAAAATAAATGCGGTTAATTCGTTTCACGTCTGATTTCATTTTTGGTCAAACAACGGATAAACTTATATCGATTTTATGACCATACAGTAGGGCACTATTTCAGGGTATTACAGACTGAGACAGATGATTTGAGTGTAAAGAGATCGAGGTTAATGTCGTCTGGTTTATGGTCAGCCGAAGAGAAACGTGAGATTAACATCAGGATCAAGGATGATAGGAAGCATTGTTACATTTCAGGAAGTTGTATACTACCTTCAGGAGAAATTCTGCTTGCAGATGACACTAATAAAAAGTTGAAGAAACTTGATGATATGTATAATGTAAAGTATGTGTGTGACCTTCCTGATTGTCCACGTGATGTTTGCTATGTAGGGGATCATGTAGCTGTTGTAACACTGTGGAGTAAACTTCAGTTTGTTGATACTAAACGTA
This sequence comes from Ruditapes philippinarum, assembly GCF_026571515.1. Taxonomy (NCBI): domain Eukaryota; kingdom Metazoa; phylum Mollusca; class Bivalvia; order Venerida; family Veneridae; genus Ruditapes; species Ruditapes philippinarum. The sequence goes on from NW_026858616.1 coordinate 25,120, forward strand.
GTATGATACTGATAAGATCCATTGATAAAGATCATGGTTGTCATGGTCTGACTTGTCATGGTGATCAGATGTATGTTAGAGACCTTTATGGTTCTGTTTATAGTTATAGTACAGATGGTATAAAGCAGCGGATAATTTATTCACTTAGAAAAAATATATATGATTATCATGAAAATATTACTGTGAGCAATGATGGAAGTAAATTATACCTTCCATATGAAAACAAGCTTGTTACCATTGACAACAATGGTAACCATTTGTTTACATTAAACAATGAAGACATAGATTTCGAATGTGGAGTTTGTGTAGATGATCAAGGTTATGTTTATGTAAATGATATGAATGGGAATATTTTACAAATAAGTGAAGATGGTAGAACTATACTTCAAGTCATAACAAACGTATCTTGCATGAAATATGCATTTCCTCTTACATTAACATTTGATAGGAAAAATAAAGCTCTGATAGCAGCAGGGTGGTCAGACACATTTAGAGTCTTAAAACTAAGGAAATAATGTGAAACTCAAACAAGATGAATACATAGGATACCGTGATCATATAATGGACAATATTTCCTAATATATAATACACTTTATTGTTAACTGCATAATGTATACTTAAAATAATTCCTCACTTGATGGTGGAACAAACTTGATTTTTCTGGTTTTACATCAATGCAGAGAGAATGCAAGATATATGTGTTTATAAACTTTGATAATTTGAAGAGCAACATAATAATTTAATTATTTTATAAGTTATCGCCCATTTTTCTTGTCTGGAATGGAGTCAATTATTCGACACACATTTCTACAACACTGTATTTCATTCCGTCACTGTTAAGAGTTGTTTCCTGTGTCATCTACCAGTTGATATTTCAATAATATTAAAATATTTCATAGAACTGAAGTGTTTTAAAAGAATGTAAAGGTGTCTATAATTATATCAATAAACTAGATCTGTAATATGGACATGCAATGTTTTATAGATAACTTTAGAGGCGTACAATACAAGACTTTATTAAATAACTTTACGTCATAAGTTTTTTAAATCAAAGTGCTGAAGGCACTGCAGTTGGAACGTATGAAGGATCAAATAACTATTTTTTTTCTATTTCGGGGCAGATAATTCAATGTGTGAAGGGTGTTGCCGGTTGATAAATATAAAGTGCACACTTCAGTATATGAACAGTAGTTGATACAATTATTCTATGACACACATGTTCAAATATAATATTTAGGTTACATGTATGTGTAGGTCCATCATAAACCGTTATTGGCCTTTTTTGACAAGAGCAACGAGTGAAATTAGAGCTACCAGAGTAAACTGCAAGCTCGACTATTTTAACACATGACATAATAAAGGGAGACAAAGCTATGAAAAAATAATCAATTGTGATATATATATATATCAAATTTTCTGTATCAGTATCAAGTAAACACTCAAATGGTCAATATTTTTTGCATCACATTATATGAATGTGACCATGTCGTTAGAACTTATAATGGCTTTTGTTTACTGCACTTTTCATGCAAATCTCTTTCACTGTATAAAGTTTATAAAGTTTCAATCAAATTCCTTCAATATTTTAATCCTCTCTCTAAACAGGATCATGAAATAATATATACGAATATAATTCAAAAACTAAGTAAATAAATGTAGAATTTTGGTTATTTGACACAGGACTTCTGCTCACTAGTCTCTACAACTGTATTTAGTTTGAGTGTGATATCATTGAAAAGATTTACTCCAGACAACCATTATTTTAAATGATGTTGTACATGTATTTTAAGAGATGATAATTGTAAAATTAAGCTAGGAAAAATAAGGGTTCTTTGAAAAAACACTTCCTTTCACTTGATTGTTTTAGCTGTGTAAAAGTTTAATCAAATTTCATCAACTCTTTTCCAGTATTTCTCTGGACAAGCATAATTAAGTACATGTATAATAAAGGGTGATAATTAAAAAACTAAGAAATGGAGTTATGGTTCTTTGACACTTTGGCAAATTCGAGTCGTTCAAATTGATGTAGATTCAGTGATAGTTTGGAATAAGCATTTTTAACTTAAGGGAGATAATTATGTCACGGTTCAGAACTGTTCACTATATAGGGGAGAAGATGTGTAAGCGGCCGGATAGCTCAGTCGGTAGAGCCGCGGTACGGTATTCCGAGGGTCCCGGGTTCGAGTCCCGGTCAGGCTGCACATTTTTCTCACCCTGTGACATTTGGCGCCCAACGTGGGGCCGTGACTGCTTATAGCTCAGAGTTCAATTAGCATTGCTCTGTAGCTTTGTGAAATTCGAGGACGAATTTCAATACTGTGGTGAAGTATGTCACGGTTCAGAACTGTTCACTATTTAGGGAGAAGATGTGTAAGCGGCCGGATAGCTCAGTCGGTAGAGCCGCGGAACGGTATTCCGAGGGTCCCGGGTTCGAGTCCCGGTCAGGCTGCACATTTTTCTCACCCTGTGACATTTGGCGCCCAACGGGGGACCGTGACTGAATATAGCTCAGAGTTTCATTCACATTGCTCTGTAACTCTGTGAAATTCGAGGACGAATTTCAATATAGCAGGGATTATGTGACGGTTCAGAACTGTTCACTATTTAGGGGAGAAGATGTGTAAGCGGCCGGATAGCTCAGTCGGTAGAGCCGCGGTACGGTATTCCGAGGGTCCCGGGTTCGAGTCCCGGTCAGGCTGCACATTTTTCTCACCCTGTGACAATTAAAACATGTAGCAAGGTAGAGTTATGTTTCTTGAACATTGCACTACCTCTTAAAAGTCTCTATCACTTTGTAAAGTTTACATACAATCCCTTCAATACATATCTAGTTATATTTATATTCCGGACAAGAGTGTGAAGGACGAATGTCTTCCTAAGTTCAGACCGTGTTTTTTTTTCCTTAATCATCTAAAATCTCAAAAACACCATAAAAAACATATTTTCCTCCCATGAGCAACGTTTTTCCCCATAAGAACAAGTCTGTATGGAATGAACACGGATATTTATCCAAAATATTACTTGAGTCCATACCGACAGATGGTTAAGACCGCAACTATATTCTCTCCCTTTCAGGAGCACAAATTATAATAACATGCTAAATCTCCGTATAGTTCTATATCAGATACCAGTATGATGAACCTTGCTTTTGTACCTTTTGAGTAATATCAAAATTCAGATTTCATTGACATACAGAAAGGGATCAGCCTTTAGTCCCCTCTTAGTGAAAACAGAAGGGGACTAATAACAACAATTTATTCTCATAGTTTCAATTCTCAGGTTTATTACTTTTCATTAAACCAGGCAAGCTAAGATACATGTTAAAACCACAGGCACTAGACACAATTAATTTACCCATGTACGCTCATAATACTATATATAAAGAATAAAGATCCCTAACGAGAGAAAACTATCATGCAAAACAAACAAGAACTGTTCTGTAAAAATTTACCAGATCACTATTTTATCTTTGTGGTTGTCTCTAGGAATAATGTATCCTATCATAAACACTTTTACTTCATTGAAATCCTTCAAAATGCTCCAAAGTACGAGCAAGTTTCCAAATTTCACTGAAATGTCATTGCATGTCGTTTTCGACGCCCAAGCAATGCGTGTAAAAAAAGGTGAATTCTGGTCAATTTCTACAAAATCAACGAATAACTGTTAAAATTTCCACATACTTTCTTTAAGGCAACCTGTATACAGTCAAACTGCGAAGTCTTTACTTCTCAACTGTCCGACGATAACGCTAACAAGCTAAAACAAGAGGGCCATGATGGCCCTGAAGTCACTCACCTGTATATAGGCCCCACGGAGCGGGGCCAGTTTAAACTCCAGGGCTTTTATTTGAACAAACTTGGTAGACACCCATTAGAAGAAGTTTCATGCTAAACATCTAAAGTCTAGCTCGTTTGGTTTTTCAAAAGAAGATTTTTAAAGTTTTTTCTTTACACATATATTTAAAAACAATTACACTTACTAGAAGATGTTTCATGCTTAATATCTAAACTCTAGCTATTCAGTTTTTTTTTAAGAAGATTTTTCAGTTTTTCCTATACACATATAAGGAAAATAAATGTCCCATGGGGCGGGGCCAATTTTGACCCAAGGGCTCTTATTTGAACAAACTTGGTAGACATCCATTAGAACATGTTTCATCCTAAATATCTTAGTTCTAGCTCTTTGGGTTCTTATAAAAAAGATTTTAAGTTTTTTGTTATATTCATATAGGGAAAATCAATGACCTCCCTGGGGCGGGGGCAATTTTGACCCAAGGGCTCTTATTTGAACAACCTTGGTAGACATCCATTAGAAGATGTTTCATGCTAAATATCTTAGCTCTAGCTCTTTGGGTTCTTTAAAAGAAGATTTTAAAGTTTTTACTATATGCATATAGGAAAAATCAATGACCCCCTGGGGCGGGGCCAATTTTGACCCCAGGGCTTTTATCTGAACAAACTTGGAGACACCCATTAGAAGATGTTTCATGCTAAATATCTTAGCTTTAGCTCTTTGGGTTCTTTAAAAGAAGATTTTTAAGATTTTACTATATACATAATATTACTTATAGGGAAAATCAATGACCCCTTGGGGCGGAGCCAATTTTGACCCCAGGGCTTTTATTTGAACAAAATTGGTAGACACTAACTAGAAGATGTTTCATGCCAAATATCTAAGCTCTAGTTCTTTGGGTTTTTTAGAAGAAGAAATTTAAGGTTTTTTCTTTTGGTTGCCATGGCAACCAGAGTTTGGCATGGAATTAAATTCTTTGAACAATTTTCAATGGTGACCACCAAAGCAACAATCCTGTGAAGTTTGGATGAAATTGGCTTAGTGGTTTATGAGGAGATGTCATTTAAAGTAAAAATTTACGGACGACAGAGGACGGATAGACGGACGGACGAAAAGCGATCACAAAAGCTCACCCTGTCATAAAGTGACAAGTGAGCTAAATATTAAAATTATTGACAGCTCCGTTCCAGAAAGTAACCATTTCCTACATAACGGCACTGAATGTTAGGTAAAGTAATGATTGGTTAAGCGGGAAATCCGAGTTTTAACATTTTCCTTCAACACAGTGTTCATGACTGGCCTTTACTATTGACAGGGAATTCAACTCAGACTAGCCCTCTAAAATACTCCAACTAGTCCAAAGTGTTCATAGTGCCAATACAGTTATGATCACTACATCTGGAAACTGGAGATTCCCAGCGACTGTGATCCTAATCTTCATTTGCTTGACAGTGACACATATAAATTATATGAAGTGCAATAATTTGCAACAAAATGTTTATCTTATTTGTCTCTTCTTACATTTATAATGCAGAGCACTAGATTTGTGTGTCTGTAATACAAAATGACTTTCAATAATACTATTTAAATATATTTGAAATACAATTTCTTTAATAAATACTCATAGTAATACTTAATTCCTTTTTTGTGATATTTTTTTCTGTCACATATGTTCAGACAGTACATTGTGTACACCGGTCTTACTGACCTGTGTGAAACCACTCTAAGCATGATGGAACGCACTACTTTTTACATGGCGGCTTTAACACCGAAGTGATAGAACAAAACGCAAATGGGGCCAGTTGAAAAATTAAACCTTTTCCATACCCTGTTGGTGTAATAGCCTTTACATCATTTTTACTTAAAACATGCGCCAAACACTCCTTCTGACAATCCTTTATTGGTTTTACAAACCCAGTTTCGTTCAACACTCGTATTTCGTCAATTGTTAGTTTAAATTAAAACCGAAAGTGAAAGTAGTTTTGAATATTTGAATAAATAGTAACACAGTGGAACTATCAATTTTGCACTTGCAATATTAAACTCTGAAAAACAATGATCCTTTGAAAGCAATGAACAATATATTGTGTTTTATAAAATAAAATTGCCATCCCCACGCAGACTTCTTTATGTCAGAGTTATTTTTACCCTCATTTTGGATGAGTAATGCGTTGTGAGGACCGGTGTGTATACAATTCAGACAGTATACAATTAATTTGTTTAGACCGCATACAATTTAACGGTATAATTATTTATTGGCTACAAATAAAATTTTATGTAAATAATGGTTAGTTTAATAACCAATATGAATGTTTCAAAGATTATCCCTTCAAACTTTAAAAACAGTCTGTCAATTAAGCAGATCTTAGCAATAAATGCACACTAAGAAGAAAACAAGAGCAATCAGTGATCACGTGTGTCGCCTCATGATGGCCAATTTCATGTTGAGACAATTTTGTGACAGAGTAACAAACAGACGGACAGTGCACAACTAGACTTGGTACTGATAATTCATGTAAAGTTTGGATAAAATTGCACCAGTAGTTTATGAGGAGTAGTCCGGACAAGCTTTTGCATATCTGGCAACACACAGAAAAAAACAAATTTTTATCAAAGGGCCATAACTCAACCAAAAATCATTCAACCGGAAAACCTGTGCAATATGCGCAAGGACTTGAGGTACAGATCAATCCTGTAAAGTTTCATTGAAATTGCATTAGTGGTATAAGAGAAGTAGTCTGGACAAACTTTAAAATAAAAAAATATTAAAGGGCCATAACTCTGACAAAAATCATTGAACTGGAAAATGCTGACAATATGCACAACTAGACTTGGTACTGATTATTTCTGTAAAATTTGGATGAAATTGCACCAGAAGTTTATGAGGAGTAGTCCGGACAAGTTTTGTGACGGAGGGACAGACCGACAGACAGACAGACAGACGACGGAGAAGTGATCCCTATATGTCGCCACTACTCAGTAGAGGCGACACAAAACTGGTCAATCAAATTTATACATATTTAAATCATTTGGTGGAGAAACAATCACTTCACAGCTGTGCTTTGCTATTGAATATTTCTTTTGTTTCAATCTTGAATAACCAAAATGTAAATATGTTCATAAGGATGAATTGTATTGTAAATTTTGCATACATATTGAGGTCTTGTTCAAGGCAACAAAATTGTATTGTAAACTTTGCAGTTCCTTGTAATGCCCTGTAGGATTGATTTGTACTACCTTAAAACACCATATGTAAGTGATCATTTTCAGCAAAGGAAAAAGACTGTCATAGGCAGTATCTTAATGCCAATTGACAGAAATATTTAAAGTATGTTCTTAACTAACACTATAATAAACTGTGAGCATGCACTGACACTCTTTTATTTTAGGCGGTACTATATATGAACAAGTCTTGGACTATTTCAGTATGTAGATTAGAAATGCAAACTAAACAATTTCAGTTTCAAGCCTTTTCCTAGACATTTTGGGAAAAATTTCCTAGCACAGGTTAGGAAATTTTGCATCTTGATTGGGAAAAATATTCAGTACCATGTACAAAGTTGTTAATCCAACAAATTGTATATCATTCAAAGCATAAAAAATACATAAAAAATTGACAATGAAATGTGTTTTTGAACATCATCTGTCTGGTACCATATTGGATTGAAATGGAATGAAGAAAAATTGTCAGCTTTGATAACGGGAATTTTGACTTATGATTTTTTTCTAAACTTGGTAAAAAAGCATATTTGGCATTATTTGCCACTGGGAATGGGTCTGTTAATCTGGCCCGTGGTGACACTGGTAAAAATGCATAAAGGGGCATGAAAATGTTTTGGAAAACAGTTTGGTTTGTGAAATATACATTAATCTTCTAGTCTTTCTTTAATCTTATACTGTACTTTTTTCTAGCTACATGTACCAGCCTTTCCAAGTGAATATTGAAGTAAATGATCTTTTATTTCCCTGAAAATATCAATTAAGAGATTTCATTTTCAGAGTTATCTAATACTACTCTCTTAGTGTGTGTATATACAATCTAGTTTTAAGCTGTTTTGAGAACTACTTGTTGATAGATTTGTCGTGAAACTTCTGTGTCAGAGATTGAATGTCCGCTTTGTATTTACTTATTTTCGATCAGAAAATACAATAAAACAATAGAAGAAATCTTCGACCATTGCGGAATTATTTTGCTTGAAAATTAATGCGCATGTCTTTGACCATCTTTACGCAGTGATCTCCCCTGAATTTTTTCGTCGGCGTTAGTGTACATAAAAAGGGAAGTAACCGCTTCAAAAAAGTGGACTACTTTCGGCATTTGCAATTAACAGCATTAGACTCTGAAATTTCGTTACCATTATTTGTTTGGTCTGACGACCCAAACAAATAAAAACTAGGAATGATGGAGACATTTTGTTTTCATTGCAAATAACCGTTTCTTTTGGATTATTAAGTAAATCATCGGAAAGTCAATTTTAATCCTTCGGATGGATACCAATGGGATTGATTATAATAACAAAGTATTAAGATTTGAATGTTTGTGTTTGAGTGGCGTATAGCTGTATATGCTGTATATGTTTATCATGATTTCAAGGAAGAGTTTAATTTTTAAAAGTTATAATAAGCAAATCATTCATGCTTTCTTTAACATTAAATACTTGCCTAGATGAAGATTATGAATTGTAAACACGTATATTTAGCAGCCTCATATTAAAATTTTGTTAAAGTCTGACTCGAGCCATGTTTTGTACAAAAGTACAAAATCTACAAAACTGAAATATAAAAGTTCGTTTTTTATAAAGAATATTATATGCTTCGACAGCTTAAAGACAAGAATATCGGCAACATTTATGGATGCCCCGATTCAGTGCTTTGGTCAACATTACCAAACTGTTATTGATAGATTTGCCTTCCTGATTAATGCTACCTAGGATTCACTGTTATTCCAGTTTTTTTCTATAAGCAGAAACCTCGGTTACAACACTTCTAGATAGATATAATTGTTTAGCCATTTAAATACAACAATAAGAACAACAATGACTAATAATACAAATGTAAAATATTTTATTTTAGACAATACAACACGTTTATTAACAGCTTTACAATGTATATTAAATTTGAAAAAAAGTATATATTCATCTCGCTCGTTTAAGTAAAGAATATGTTTGATTATTGTTTATAAAGTCAAGAGAGCAGTGCAATAACATTATATAATGTAAATCAAAATATTCATTACACTAGAATCTTTATGAAATTTTATCAAATAACCCTTATACATATCTCGTATCAATGATTTAATATATATGAGTAGATATGCCTGCACGGACAAACAAGAATTTAACACTTTCAGTCTGCACATATTTTCTCCCAGTCTGGCCAATACACATCCTTGATTCTGTCAAGATAGTCCATTACGTTCTGTTGTTTTCCACCTGTTAATGTAATTAAAACTAAATTTATTACTGGTTGGGGGATTGTGTTTTACACAATTTGTGGCAATATTCTAAGAACCCAACCTGTTATTTTTTTCGGGATATGTTTGTTTTCAGAAATGTTTGCGTGATCTGTATACAATTTTGTTTTAAATTGAAACTTCAAGTTCAATTTCGAATTGTAGTAGTATTCTTGAAATTTATCAAATTAGTATTGAATGGCAAGTGCACTTTCAAAATGTAGATGTTATTCTTCAAAATTGGAAAAAAATCCAGCAAAAAAACAAAACAATTTAAATGTTGACATATATATTAATCACGGCTTATAACGATGTAAAATTGTGTTTTATATACAAGCATGTACAGCGACTAAATGTTTCCACGTTACATCACTTTTATTGTTTTTGTATGAAAGAAACATTACTTATTAGAACTAGCAATGTTGTAAACGGTCATCGACTAAATCATATAAACAATTACGCTTTCTAAATCATATTTTGCCATATATTTTTGTAGGTAAATTGCGTATCCTCGACTGTAATTTAAACATCAATATGATAGTATTATTATACTAAATGATTATTTAATACAATTACAACTTATATTTCTCTTTATAACATTTGAAATACAAATATACTTAAATTTAAATGAAAATGTTATCGCTAACAGACAGTTCAGATGGAAATCTTAAAATTGATATTCAAATACCAGACAATATCACTGGAAATGGTATTACCTGTCAATAATTGATGTCCAGGGCATGACTTTGGTGTACACCATCTTATTTGTGACATTATTCCAAAAGCAGCGCAATCAACTTCGCTTATTTTGTCACCCATAATAAACTTTTTGTCGCCTATAAAACGAGATAAATATACTTTTTGTTATTATTATAAATAATATATAATAACTTTAACTTTATTCACAAAAGATAACAAACCCATAAGTGACATGGAACATTATAAATATAACAACTTAACATAAGACATCGTGGCATAAAACAATATACTAGTATGAGTAATTATAATTATGTTAGTACATATTTTGTAAATCAAAAATAACACACTATGCAATGAGCATTGCATTCATGAAAATTTAAAATCTTACAGACAAAGACACTCGAAATAAAACTCTAAGCATAGCACAGCTACAATAAACATACAAACAGAAACAGTTGTACTGATTGTAGAATTGAAATTGTTGCATATAATGTACTTATCAAGTAAGTTTGACACATATATGTTACATATATGTTTATCGAAAATCAAACAAAAAACTAAGGGGGGGGGGGCTACAAATTTATACATATGTATTGATTAAACCATTTATATGATAGCCAAACATACCAAGGAGTTTAGCAAACTGTTCTAGATCTTTAATTATCATTTCATTTACTTTCTCATCAGTATGTTTACCAATACCTACAGCTTTTGTTAGTTTCTTCTGCCACCATCTTGCAGGACTTCGAATTTATTTAAAGCTGCTGGACATTCAACCATGTTGACAATCAGATCGTCCCAATACATGTACCATCGGGAATGGTAGTTTAAAAAGTTGCCCCGTACTTCACTTTAGTGTTGTTATATTTTTCTGGTCCTTCGGGATCATTGATACCAGCACTATTAAGTGTTGAGAGTTGAGTACCGCTCAAGCCGGTGCTAGGGGGCGTGAGGGATGTTGCACTTTACATTATCCCTCATGTACAGACTCAATCAAACCGAGTCTGCAATTCTCTTGTAATTTTGTTGTGATTAATGCTTCCGAGGGATCACTTTGTTTCCAGATTTTTAACCTTAAAAAGCAATCTTATTGTTCAAATTGAAATAGTATAAGGGTTTTTGTCTCAAAATACATTTCTTACGAAATAATGAACTGCTATTATTCCAATTTAAAATGTGAATTTAAGGAAACAAGCAAAGTTTTTCTTTGCACGGAATCTATTATCTTTTAACTGAAGTAAAAGGCTTAGTTAAATTTCGAACCATGGCTAAAAAAAACTAATATTCATTATGTTGGTTACATTGAATTGGGTAATGGCCTAAGCATTTAGGGACCACTGACAACATCAAGTTTGTATATATATTTTTTAATAAAATGCTCGTCATTTTTTATTTGCGGGGTATGATGTACAGTAATTAGTAATAGAATTACACATACCAATATGTGTATTCTTCTAACCATTTCTGTATGGCCCACGCTGTAGCTTTTTCCTCATCAGACAAATGTTCATTCAAATCAACTTTAAACATCTCATTTAAGCGTCGTATAATAACGCCCGAGTCCCCTATCTTTATACCATCAATATCTATCCACGGAACAGTATTCTTTGGTCCTTTACACCAATCTTTAGAATCCAGCTAAGAATGAATATAAATTTTCTAATTATATCTATTATTCAATTAACTCTTCTTAAGTTATAAAATACTGCCGCAATCAATAACTTGTACGTCGATATAAGAAAAATATGGACATATACGTATCTTGTAAGTTTCTTTTCTTTTTTTGTCACTTTAAAATCAAACCAGTGCAATTACGTACGAAAAAAGAGACTTTATATTTGATGTTTTAAGTACTCAACACATTTGTCCAATAAAGCATGAACAGGTCAATACGTTTATATATTGAATGTTGCTTTTTGAGGAAACTTGATAATCCTCCTTTCAAAGCCAATCTACACTCATGTTTTATTAGTGTCCAACTTTATTTGTCATCGAATGAACACGCTGTATTTCTGTGCGTTAAAGTTCGTAGAAGAACAAAAGGCGATACTATATCGAATCCCGTCCATAGTTGATTTCTTTTTTTCATAGTACTTCATAGAACCGCTTAGTGACGAAATAAAGTGAATGATAATGAGGCCAAATAAAGCTTGACCCCTTATATGTTAGTATTCATCCGTGCTGTTCTACAGAAATTAGAAACATTATCCTGTCGCTATCGCTCCCGTCGTTGTTTCTAATTTCTGTAGAACAGCACGGATGAACACTAACATATACTTGGGAAATCACCGGTCCAATAGCTGGTAAAGCAAATCATGATTCAATATAATACGACTTATTTTGTATAAACAGATCTGAAATATTAGTTACCTAGCAAATGAAAAATAATCATATACCCGTGCCAGTTTTGCGTTATAGACGTACTAATCTTTGTATCACTTCATGAGAAGATCAATGAAAAATTGACCTTTTTATTGTCAACAATTCTTACTCTAAGTGTGTGCTGAAACGAATATTAATATTCATGTTCATGTAAATTCATTACTAAATTTATTGAACTCGTTTGATAAAATAATATTAAGTTCGGCAGACGCTCGCATAAAATAGAATTTTATTCAACTCGTTCATCAAATTCAGTATTGAACCTACACTCATTCAATATCTTCTATTCAGTTTTTGACTTACCTTATATGGAATTTTGCTGATCCTCATGTATGTTTCAAGCTTCATAGAAAATACGTCCACATTTGGAATAAGTTTAACACGTTGGTAACTATGAAGTACCACGTGATCTGTATTAATTTCCATTCCTGAACACCTATAATAAGAAAATATTTACAGTAATGAAGTGTGGTGGATGTAAAATTATAGGAATTTGTACATGATGGTGACGGTTATTTTAATTTAAAAATATCCTGTTAATAATTTGAAAAGAAATTTTACCTTGAAAAAAAGCATAGGTAAAAGTTAAGCAAACCACATCATAATACATCACAAGTGGATGAAGCGGATTGAATACATATGCACATCTTCACCGATATAAACATTCAGTAATAATATCTTAAATATCACTCGTCGAAAATATTTAGAAAATATTAAAGTATACTTCTAAAGCCATGTTTTTGACAGGTTTTAAAGAGAAATGCAATTCATTTAAGATACACTTGTTGTTGGAAAGCTTAACGCCATGTGCATATGAATACTGGTCGCTTTAAATTATGACAGCAAAGACATAACCCTCATCACCTTGTTCACCTTTCACAATCACGATTTTTATGTTAAATAAGTAAAAAAAATAGGTCTCATTTTAATATTGATTTTAGCTGTAGAATTTATCTTAAACTAGAAACAATAGACATTAAGTTGTAAAATCTAAAGCACTTACTGTTCGTCAAAATTCGTCTTGGCACACTCGCTATCACTGTATCCTAGATCTAACCCAGGGTAAAGGTGAGGTTTTATCTCGTGTAGGGAAGACATCATCTTTTAATGATTATTTAGTATCAAAGTCTCAATAAAACAAAATATATAATATATATTATTTTCAGTGTAAAGTTGAATTACAATCTTTGATTTATATCCTATGTGGTTACAGCAAGCAGTATATATAATACAACTCGTTGTGCTCTATCGGGCGTGAAAAGCCACGTCTATGAATGAATACGTATATAGCAGTAATGTGCGCGTGACTTGGAAAAATTGTATTTCAAAATATTGGAAAAATATGTTGTACAAATTGTCATATGCTGGTTCTAATAATATTCTAGGGAGTGGCATAAGTTACGTAGAGAGAAATCAGAGTGCCATCATATGATGGAACATATAATAATAATCATTATGATGAAACAGAAAATCAGTAATGGTGCACTCCATTTAAAGGAAAAGTATGATTCTTTCTGATAGAAAAATATTGTTTGCAAACTTGATTCGAGGGATCACTTTGTTTCCAGATTTTTGTACTTTTTCAACAGCAAGTGTCAAGTGCAGTGTGGCAGCTATAGAAAATTTCCCTTTACTTCACTGCAGTGTTGTTATATTTTCCTTGTCCCTCGGGATCAATGATGCCAGCACTTAGTGTTGAGACTTGAATACCGCTCAAGCCGGGGCTAGTGGGCGTGAGGGATGCTGCACTTATTTATTATCCCTCATGTACAGACCCAATCAAAACGTGTCTGCAATCATGTTTTATGTAATTTTGTTGTAGTTAATGCTTCCAAGGGATCACTCTGTTTCCAGATATTTATATAATTTTATAATTTTACCATTGAAATAAAGATATATTATGATTATAACATATTATCGTTTGGAACTGTGTACACTTTATAAATACCAAATAAAATGAAATATTTAACAACAAAGACTATTAACAAAAAAGTTAAAATATGTTTGTACGAAGATTTCACATTCGTGACACAAATCTGTGTATAGAAAACGACCACCTCTCTTGACATTATATCATAACTCGGTATCATCGGTTTACGAGCAAACAAACACACTGATCTAGATCACTAAGTCCTGATGCAGCTTCAGAGGAAGTATCTATGGTTAATGTAGGTAGGTGTGTACTCAGATATAACATAGGCTTTGAAGCATATTTTCTTTTCAACATTATAATCACTTTCGAGTACATATCATAGACTGACCATACATGTAATTGCTAATGAAGAATTGTGGGCCATTCTTTATCGATTAATTTAAAACGGTTATTTCAGCACAAATTCGGAATTTCCGGTTGGCTTCTGTGAGTCCGCAGAACTGGATATGGTGGCATGCTTAGAGGGTCTGATTCTGTGTCCACTTATAGTTAGTGTCTGTCTGTTAGGAATACTGTGGTATTTTACCAGAACAATTGAAAAGCCTCCCAATGCCATAGGGGTCGGGATGGGGATTAAATATCGTAGGAATCTCATGTAAAGGGGTTGGTGGTAGAGAATTTGACTCAGGTGTAGCTGATTTTATTTGCATGCATTTGTCGTATTTCACGACCTTTTATCTATATATGACATCATCTCCGGACAGAAACATTGCTGAAGAACCCATGGCGTAGTTCTTTTCTTTTTCACCAGAATTGTTTATGTCAGTGTATATTTTTGTCTAAAGCATTTAAGATGAACTGTTTTCCTTGTTACCATCCTAGTTATCTTAAAATTCTACTTCATAATCAAAGGTGCTTATCGCATTGATTTGACCTAAAATATGTTCAATCTTGTTATTTCATCTCAGCATTTTATTACTAAATATCCAATGTAATAAGAGCTAGTTAGATTTACTAAACGCATAAATTATATCTATCAGCCTTCAACATTAAACGTATATTGACTTTTTCAGCAGAGCGAACAGGAAACATATACATTTATTAAATTATTATAAGAATAATAATAAAACATTGAAAATAAGATACTTTGAAACTTTCAGGGGTTGTGAGGTGAGCAGCACTCCCCTTTAACCGCCCCGGCTATAATAGTGTATTGTATGGCATGATATATTTAGCGTGGAAAATCCAAAAACTGTTTCTATTTATAGTCAAAATGGGTTTATAGTTTAAATCATGAATCGGGTGACATATGCGATTAAAAAATTGGACAACCCTGCTCTTCAGTGAAGAAGTGAATTTTAAAAGAAAACTATCGCTTGAAAAACACGAATTTTTGTGAACAATTTATTATTTTGGCTTAATTTTCTACGTCTATAAATGTAAAAATATGTTGAAAATGGGTTTACGGATTATACTCTAGTCTGAACACCTTAAATAGTTAAAGGATCATTGTTCATTAGACAGACTTAATCATTAGACTAGTGTAATACTTTCCAGTGAAGCAATAATGATAAAAGGAAATCATTGTTAGAAAAAGGTTAGTCAAAATATATCGACGTGCCAAAGCAAGATTCTGAGATTCGTTAATTCTGGGTCCGAATCTCGCTTAGGCCAGACACAAAATAGCACAATATCTCGTCGCACGGTATAATTAGTTGGCTTGAAAAGGGTAAAACCTACTTTATTCTATTTCTCATGGGATTTGATAGATCTAATAGAAACTGTTTCTTCTATTTCTGTAAAATGTATGTTTGTTGGATTTGAAAGAACTAATAGAAACTGTTTCTTATATTTCTTTAAAATGTATGTTTGTTACTCTGCCAAATTCATCCAATTATGATACACGTCACATGTCAGTGTTCATAAAATGCTTATGTTAGCTTATGTATGAGTATCATGTTTTTGAAGTCTAAATATATTGTCATGCCAAAGCCAGATTCTAAGATATGTTCATTCTGGCTCAGAATCTCGTTTTTCCAAACTTGCAGTATTGCTTTTTTCACACAGTTGTAGGCTGATTAAATCATTACGCTAATTCTAGCTACAAGTGGAATTAAAAGAATTTCTGTCTCAGGCTTAAATTTGTCTACCAGTGATAAATATCAGATGAAAATATTATTTTACCATAATTAAATATGTATGCTATTGTTTTCCACCTTATAAACTAATCAATGTCTATTCTATTTTATCTAACACGTAATTCATTGGCTATTTTAGAAATGTTTCTTTAAATAGTGTATCGTGTGATATATTTAGCTGTAAAATTCCCACAGCTGTTTCTATTTATAATCAAAACGGTTTACCGGTTTCTGATCCGTTACTAGAAGATATTAGCGAAAGGTTGCATCCATACAACATAACAAGCGACAGTTAGGATATAATTTTAATGAGAAGGTAAAAGCTATTCTTATAATACGCCTTAACCCTGTTAATCTCAGTTTATTATAACTGGCTTTTTATATCACCATTAAACGTATAAAATACCTAAGTTCTAAACCGGACAGATATTGAAAGAGGTTAATTTTATAGTGTAATAAAATACAAATTTATATAGAATTATTCAAAGTGCACTTGTATCCGAATGCGGATCGAGAAATTAATCTGAAATAGATTAAAAAATTGATACAATTTATAAATTTTGCTCTATCACTGATTACATTATTCTTTGAAAAGTAAGGTTTTAATTAAAACTTAAGTTCCATTAGGTTCAACGATTCAAACATATTTTTAATTATAGGTCATTAAAAGACAATTATGCAGTTGATAAATAATTATGCTAATATAATAGAAATGTCAGAATATTTATCATATTATGCTTTAGTATCTTTTAATGTCATTTTTAACAAAGAAAAGTAAATTCAGTGTTCTGGTCACGTGCTTGACATAATTTTTGTTCATTTGTTGTTTCATCAATGTATTGTCATCGTATGAAACAATGAAATAAGAAACTTCAATGTACTCTCATTTGTATTTTATATATTTGAGACACTATACACACTATGTGCTGTTTATAAAATACTTAAATAAGCACACAAAAAAATGTGTAGCAATAATTAAACTTTTTTGAACTAAAAGCATTGATTCACACTTATTCTTTTGCGTGAAAATATTCTTTCATTATATTAATTTACTTTTGCACATCTTTTAATCAATATTTATCAAATTTTGTACAACGTTTGCTTCTACTGAACTAAAAATGATCAATACACAACAATGTACTGCTTTTTCAATAAAAAATAAAGAAACAAGTAATGCTGTTTGTATATATTAATAATGGATTGTGCATTTTACAGATGGCAGACAAATACTATAGACTGGTTTGCTTTTTGGTAGATATTTGCGCCGACGTATTAAGGAAATATTTCATCAAACTTGCAAGAACTGATGCTGGTAGCACTTATACATCAGTTGATGCATACCTATCTCACAGAAATCGGGATGTGATGCAATTATTCAATAACAAAAAGCTCAGGAGAGATCAATATGACTTATTGTATCCTGGTAACGGCACCGCTGATGAAAACCAGTGGGACGTATCAATACTGGTAACATTGATAACAGAACTTTTTGCCACACGTCTGCAGCCAGTCGAAATATTCACGTTGAAAACTGAAATTCGAGGGATTCGAAATGAGTTGCAGCATAACCCAAATACTGGCAATATTTCAGATGATGACTTCGATGATTATTGGGGGCGATTGGACTCTTCTGTGAGGCTTATAGCAACGAATGCGCTTGATACAAATGACCATGCATCCTTACTAGAGAAAATAAATCAGGTAAAATGTAATCATCTACCAAATCTCAGTGATTGTCAACGGTTATGGCATGAAGAAACAATTAGGCAGATGTTAAACATTATGGACGAAGTGCAGGCAAATACATCCATTCTCAGACAAGTGACGGTCCAAAAGCCAGGACCTTCAGGTAAGTTTCAGTAATTATACATGAACTTAAGGTTTATATTGCGTGTATTTTTTATTCTTATTAGATCGTGTCATAGTATTAATTCTTATTTATCGGAATCAACATGATAAGCTCATTGAAATTGTCAAAATATTTCGAAAAGATCTGAATCTATCGATTTAGAAATTTTACACTTAATTCTCAAAATGATATATATTTGAAATGATTGGTTAATTATCTTCGACATCGTTCAGAAACTTTATAATTAATTGTTGCTTCGATATTTGTATTGTTTATTTGATGTTGAATATTAAAATTACTTCAGGGGACAAAAATAAAAGAATCAAAGTTGCTGATGATATTCTGGCACGGCTTCAAGGTATGTTGGTAATTAAGAAAACAACATTCGAAAAGTATTGTCTACATTCATTTCTGAGACATTTTTATTCCATTTTAATCTAATATGATCTAACCTATCACATCAGACATACAAATTACAGTATCTCTATGATCAAATAAAAGTAAATACAAGATTTTGGTTTTCATGAGGGCATTATGTACATACAATCGTTTTCTATTTGTAAGCGGGGTTTGAGTCAACGATGAAAGAACTATCAGGCGATTTCAACCCACCAAGTGAAGTGACAGACATTCGAGCTAAACTAAGAAATTTTCATCACGTGGTTGTTACTGGATGCAACAATAGCCGTTACTTTGAGACCGCTCTTGCAGCAATAAAGGGGATAGACTATAACTACCAACGAAGCGTAGAAATGCATACGTCATCTGATTGGCGGCACATTGATCCACAAGATGTAGATTTGGTTTTATGTAGAGATCCATTTGGGGGATTTTCTTACGATGAAAGCAAAACTAAAGCCATGGAAGATATATTTAAAAGCATGATGCATTCAACAAAGAGAGATAATGGCGATAAAGCCTTGGACATAATCATAATAACTGACCTGAATATATTCGAAGAGTGTAAAATGCATCATGACCATGAAATCTTAGACGAAGTGGTGAAGGTGTTTATTGAGACAAGTTCAGCACAACCGGCTGACCTTACAATAGGTATATCATTTATCGTTTACTCTGCGTTTAGCTATTTTAATTTTAAAAAGAACAAATTTCCCATTTCCGGGGTTAAATATTTATTTATTTTAGTTAATGTTTTTGGAATTTAAAAATTTTTTAAACCCAAAAAAAATTTTTCTTTTTCCCCCTTTGTTTTTTAAAAAAGTTTTTTTTTTTTTCCCATGGGTTTTGAACGGGGTTCTACTATTATTTACTGATGGTAATGTATTGTATATTTGATGCCTTATTGGGGTTAATCTCGCCCTTTTTCGCATTGAAACGGGTAATGGCGGCTTTGCCGTTCGAAAACTTAAACTTGTCAATTTTTTTTAAATTTTTTGGTGTATTCCCTTTATACAGGGCAAAAAACCTGGGAAAAACCTTTTGTTTAGACTAAATTGCATTTTTTAAACAAATGACTTTGACCTTCAAATTCTAAATGTTGCTTGAGCTTTGCTATAAATGACAATAACTTTGTTATTGTTAATTGATTGTATCTTAACTTAAACACACCATTTATTTAGGATATATCTTCAAGTTTTACTGCCTAGTTAAGTCCTGAAAACGATATAGAAGTTTTTCACCCTAAAAGCTCCCACACGGAGTCCCAACATAACTCCGTTTTCAGGCTTAAACCAGACAGTCAAACTATGAACTTTTTAAGGATTATATCAAGTACTTAAAGCCAATTTTAGAACAAAAAAATATTTCATCTTCGAGTCGACGGGATGTTTATAAAAAAGAGGAAAGAAAGAAAGCTGTAGTATATGACATATTATCCTAACATTATCATAACTTTTTTATTTTTTAGTATACAAATCTTATTTATATGTGGACATGACAACACTTTTTGACAAAAGGACATTTAGATATGACCTTGATCTTTAAATGATCTTTATTGTCAAGGTCAGGTGATTGAATATTTGCTTATATTTCTTACATTTGTCATTTACTTATGGAAAGGATTCATACTTGGACAAAACAAAAAGTCTGACAAGACAGACTTATTTAGATTAATGAGGGAAATAATTAATTTTATTTTTAAAGATTTGTTTAAACCGTTAAACCATCAGCTTTAAAAAAGTAAAAAATATCGCAACTACTGTGTGGTAGCTCTTGTTTTATTGAATAAAACCTTATTTGTTTATTCGTTAACTTTTTACATTTATACCACTGTATGTTTTATTAAATAGTTTAAAATGAATTTGAAAATCTTCTTCGTTACAGGATGTAGACGTCAAGGACAATACGCGCAATCGTCTTCGCTGCCAGTAACCAGAAATAATTTGGGAGGTAATATTGTTTCTTTTTCATGTATATTTGTAATTAATTAAAATCATGTTTTTTTTTTGTATTTTTTTACAAATAATTTGACTTTCTTTATTTTTAAGCTTTAACGGAATGTTTCCTGAATGCTTATAAGATACCCAGTGGTCAAGTAGATGCACAGATACTTACAAAAGCAAAGAGAAGGTTCCAAGTTAATAAGGCCATAGTATTAACAGGGCATAAGGAATGTGGTAAAACGTCTATAGCTGTTGCATTGACGTCTTCTTATGACGTAAAAGAATGTTTACTTCTCAAGGAACCTAATGATGTCAATTACATTGACTTCCCGAACATCTGCTTGGTGATAATTGACGAGTTTGCTGGGAAATATCGTTATGAGGTGAATGATGTTTACAAATGGTACAATATGTTTGACCATCTGTATAATGCCGTTATAGCAGGACAGATGAACGTGATAATAACGTGTGAAAAGGATAAACTAGAAAAATGTATCAACGAAATTGGACGGCATGCCATTCTTGACCACGTGGTGGATGTAACTTTACAAAAAGCTGTCGTTAAATTAGAAGTAACTGAACGTAAGTTGAATATATTGAGTAGTGTTATATATCATACCATCGTTATATTTCTTAAAGTCATTTTAAAACATGAATTTCACTATCATAATAAATGTTTATGTGACTAAATTAACGGTTATGTCTTTAAATGTTAAGATCGGAAAAAATAGATCAAAATAGTTGACTTAATGTCGATTTTAGTGGAGTTAATAATTGTTTTGCAATGCATGCCATTATACATGTATTTCAAAAAAAGTCAGGTTTTTTGTATAGTTTGACATTTTATAGATATTCGATTTTCTTTAACCTTTTACCGCAGAGTATATTGTGAAAATGCCCAATTTCATTGAAAAGCCTCCTGTTACAAGTTCAAACTACTGTGAAACTATGAAAAATGCTTCAATACTGATGAAACTTGGCACAAAAATTGACTGGACGTACCATAGCCTTTGTAACAGCTATTTTTTTTCCATCAAAACTGATTTTAAAGTGCTGCAACTTTTAAATGGATAGTGATAAGTAAAAAGCCTTATAGCGTTGGTTACATGTTACCTTAAAATCGACATGGGGACATTTTTAGACTGTTACATGTTACAATTTTTTTTTGGTGATGAGGATATTATTGCTCACTTTCAAACCCCCAAACAGAAGGGGATACATTCCCCTCTGCCCCTCTGCCCCCTTCTTGCACCTTTTAATAGGGGGCGGTGCTGAAAAACTGAACACTTGTTTACAACATTTCACAAACGAAAAATAGTGTTTGGGACATAAATAGGGCATTTATTTATTAGTTTAGACCTCAAAACGGATGGGGTGTGAAAAGCCGTCAAAACACGTTTATATGAGATAAAAGGTTAAACAATCTACTCTGGGATATACAATGGAGTTGAATTGTTTGTATTTTGACAGTAAGCTTTAAGATGGCATATATTTTTCTTTTCCTGACTAGAATATGGACATGTGTCTGGACAGAAAGTCACTACAGATCATTATGTAGGCACCATATCAAATACCACACAGACTCTGAATTACACATCATCATTGTTAGCGGACCCGTCACAAGGGCCAATCCCGCTGTCAAGACATGGCACGATTCCGATTTCTACAGGAAATACTTCAATTTTAGGAAGGGCACAAACGGAAGGTTTGTCATTCATTGTATGCGATGCATGCCATTATATTTATACAAGTGCCATGTTTCTAGTAATTTAATACTTTTAATCCCCTTCGCAAAGCGGGAGGGGATTATAGGAATGGCCTCCGTCCGTCTCTCTATCCGTAACACTTTCGTGTCCGCTCAATATGTTTTGAAAGTAACTTAGCACAAGTGCTCATCATTATGAGACAATGTGCAGAGCGCAAGAATTTGGTTGCTTCCACAAGGTCAAGGTCATACTTACAGGTCAAATGTTAGAAAAAAATACATTTTGTGTCCGATTTATAAATTTTAAACCAAAAATAACTTGGCACAGGTAATCACAATTATGAGACGATATGCAGGGTGCAAGAGTTGGGTTGCTACCCCCAAGGTCAAGGTCACACTTAAAGTCAAGTGTTAGAAGGTCTAATTTAAAAAAAGTATTGGCGCCTATGATCACCATCATCACCTACAGAGGGAACAACCAGGTGACTACTCCCAAAGTCAAGGTTATAAAATAACCAGCAGTCTGCTTATTCTCACCTGAATGATTTGTAAAACATGAAAACTTATACAAATAATACATTAGAGTCACAATCAAAGTATCAAAAGTTGAAACAGGACTTATCACGAAAGCCCATGAAACAGCAATTTTGCCTGAAGCATAATACTAGCAAATATGTAAGAAACTTGTTCTAAAATTACCCATAGCTACCAAGACCTTGACAAAAATTTCAAAAAAATAAGAGGATTTACTAAGGTATCCTTCTGAATATTGAAGTTGGTCAATAACTGAACTTGACTTTTGTGATGAGCAAATGTACTTATGATATGCATGGCACAACTTTAAGGGCTAATCTTACAGTTAAGTCATGACAGGATTTCTACAGGAAATACTTCACTTCTAGGCAGAGCACATGTTGAAGGTTTGTCTTACATGAATAGTCATCAATATGAATAAAATTCGAATCCCATAGAATTTTATATAATTAGCTACACTAATAAAACTATTATTCCCCGAGGATTACAGCCGAGTATAACTTTGGCGTTGTTCTTTGGGCTGTTTATCTTTGCATCTGGCAGTCTTTTAGTCTAACATTCCCTCAACACTACAGCTAGTTTAGTTATAAATCTTATCTACATATGTAGAAACATTTTATTGAGGAGAAGTGCAGTGTAAAGCAGCTGTTTCGTTTCATTTCATAGTAACTAAAGTATTACCTTTTAATTTTTTTAAACCGTAACTTTAACTCTTTATGTGTTTAGTTATTAACGTTTTATATAATACGTTCATATGAGTCATCATGAAATGGTGTATTAATCCAGAACTTGAGCTCTTCATCCCATAACGTTTGCGCCATTGTCCTTGGTGTCATAAATCTTGTTGTCTTTCAAATTATTTCCGTTATCAAAAAGAACATAATAGTGCACAGATGACATTGTAAGATACAGATTGTGAGATTTTTTCATCTCGCTGTTGGTCTGAGTTATTAATCAAATATAACCAAACTCTGAATCTGCATCTTTAGCTACGGCTCTTTGTAGGTTATCAAAATAATAACTTATGTGCAAGATTTTAACATATCTTGGAATACTTTTGTTTGTCTTTAAGGAAAAGATTCACATCAAAATTCATCAAGGAACGCATGCATCGTTATGAATTACTAGTACTACAATTCTACACTTAGAAATAACCGTTTATTAGAGAAATATTGGCCGGCTTTGTAATGGTGATTTATTTGTTATTGTTATTTATCCAAACTGACATAAATGCATATTGGTAATGGAGTTAAAATCCACAGAGTAAATAATTTTACGTTTTTTGTTATCCTTGTCTACTTTGATAATTTGAGCATAATTTTAGCTAAATCCTTAAATTGATTCTCTTATATATAGTAACATACTTATAATTGATGACCAAAATAACATGACAATATGTCATACAAATATTTTATTGTCATAGTAGCTCGAAAGGTTGTCCTTTTGTTACAGCTCATTTATGTCAGCCTTGTACATGTATCATAATTAAGGAAGGCATTGAGTCGCCTCTATTTTGAAAAAAACAATATATGAACATCTCATTTCAGGAATACAAAATCCAATGCAATTGAAAAGAGGATTCTCTGGAATGGAAAGGTACAATATGTTAACATTCTAAGTCAATATCTCTTTAGCTAGTACATATCTCAATATATTATGCATGAACATGTCGTGGTCGAGATGGTCATCGTGAACGTGGTCTATATACATGCACAGCGTAACGAAGTAATGTCTACGTGTCATATGACGTCAGTTATGACAAATTAACCTTCTGGCGCCGGAAAAATAAATTCTACGCTCAATGTAATCAGCATATTTCTATCCATTCTCTTTTATCTCAGCAATTTAGAATAAGTAATATAGTGTTTATTCCGACTGTTCTATTGGAACATTTATAAAGGTGAATTTGACTAGAGCTAAAAGGGCACTTTGCATTTAAACATGAATTGAACTGATTTAAACTTATTTAAGATTAAAATTGAATTTAACGATTTTTAGCTCACCTTGCACAAAGTGCAGGTGAGCTTTTAGGATGGCCAACCCAATGCGTTCGGCGTCCGTTCACATTTTATTCAAACGACATCTTCTTCAATACCACTTGGCCAATATTAATGACACTAGGCAGGAATACTCTTTGTATGAAGCTCTATCAAGATTGTTCAAAGAATGCCATTCCATGCTAAACGTTGGTTGCTATGGCAACTAAAAGAAAAAACTTAAAAGTTCTTATACTTCAAAATGGAAAGGGCTAGAGCTTAGATATTTCTCACAAGGCATTAGCTTGATTGTTCCTACAAAGTATATTAAAGTTGAAAATTGGTCTCTGTTTTGGGAGTTAAAGGGTTTTTTTATTGCAAGATTATGTAGACTTTCTTTGTAGGGATAAATTGAGATAGTGTTTCTTGTATTTTTGTCTCAACAGACATTGTTATGAAGATTTTTCTGTTAAAGCATTAGAAGGATGAAAAGTTTGTTGAATGTGAATGTTAATTCAAAACAGAGTCAATCAGAATAAAACAAATTTTAGAGCTACAGTGAAGTTGACTTCCCCATTCAAAAATGGATTCTTCCATTAATTTCGTAACACCATCAGAAAGGAAGACTGTGTCATTTCCGAAATACCATGTAAAATATTTCTGTTCTTAATAATGACTTGCACATTTTAACTTGTAAGATATTGCACACAGAAACGAAAGTGAACAAAAAAATGTTGTTTTTTCCCCACAAAAATTAGTTGATTAAGATAAAAGTTTAATTTACAGCACGGATATTACTTTTTGTATTTTTCCGGTTTGCGGGGAAAATCAGATATTTCAACATCGTCTACACCGCTCTTACTGATGAACGAATTATGTCATAATATTTCATTCTGAGAACAAACATACGATTCAAATCATTAAATAATGCATACCAATCAGTCCATAAAAAACTTTGCCTCAGAAAACATCTGTATCAATCTGACCTCGAGTTGAGATTATAAATTATACTAAACCGGAAGTAGTCCGCCAATCAAGAAAATTGAGAAATTTTGTAACATAAACTCGTATTTCATAACAAAGAAGTGAAGATGAATACAATTATCGGTGTGCTTCGTTGAAACAGGTATTTTGTTAACTATTTGTGAAGTATTAAGGCATGACATTCAGTATGTTTTTAAATATCACCTCCCGACGTCCCTTGTTATGATTTATAAAATTATACATGTACACATGTGTTATTGACCTCAATAAATGGAAGTGAAAATGGAACAATAATTATGGTAAATATCCATGGTGATAGTAATACTTAATTATCTTTATCATATTGTTAACTAAGCAAGAAAATTACGTAATTTTAAAATCACTTAACCTCACAATATAATCAATTTTAATTTGAAAATGTTCTCAAACAGTCATTTTTGAATTGACCTTTTCGAAAACCTATCTAAACGCCGTTTTCCGGTACGTTACGTATTTAGCTATGGGGAAATATACCAAATGAAGTACATAACACTATTAAATTTTAAATACATGATATATCTATTTTTCTATCATTATTTTACCGTTTGAGTTGAAAAAGTTGATGTATTCGAAAAATATCAATGTTCTTTATATATCTATTGCATTTTTTCAGAAAAATAAATTGTTTATTATGAAAATCAATAAAACTAAAACAGTCGTTGTGGCATCTTCCATGACAAATAAAGATATTTCCGCGTAAACTTGTGTATTTACTTTATTTTTGTGTATGAATTTATTTATAAAATGACATTTGATTATTTTCTTACAAATAAATAACTGTTTTATTTCACTTTAATTAAAAAAATGCCAAAAACATGAGCTTAATATCTAATGAGTTCGCTATTCCACTCCATTAGGCTGAATTCCCCATTTTTGTTGACCATGATATTTTATGTGGAAAATTGAAATTGATGGGTATCTCTAATACTGACTGGTTTATGTCGTATCTTAAAGGTAGAAAACAAACTGTTAGTGTTGATAATATTTTATCAGATTACATGCCTGTTACATGTGGGGTTCCCCAGGGCAGCATCCTGGGTCCTCTTTTATTTTTGTGCTATGTAAATGACATGAGAATTAGTATAGATCAAGAATGTAAACTTATTCTGTATGCCGATGACAGTGCAATTCTTTTTGCTCACAAAAATCCAAGTATTATTTCTCAAAAACTTGGACAAACACTAGAGTCGTGTTCATCTTGGCTTGTAGATAACAAATTGTCACTTCATCTAGGAAAGACTGAATGTCTTATTTTTGGTTCCAAACGTAAACTAAAACAAGTTAAAGAGTTCAAAATTGTTTGTAATGGACATACTATTGAATCCACAAAATCTGTTAAATATCTAGGTTTAAATATTGATGACTCTTTGTCAGGTGAATCTATTGTTAATTGTATTCTTACAAAGGTGAATTCACGTCTTAAGTTTTTGTATAGGCAAGCAAATGTTTTAGATTTTTGGACTAGAAAATATTTATGCTCAGCACTAATACAATGTCACCTTGATTATGCATGTTCTTCTTGGTACCCGAGCCTGAACAAGTGTTTTAAAAATAAGCTTCAAATTTGTCAAATTAAAATTGTTAGATTTATACACGGTATGGGACCTAGAGATAGTGTCAATAATGTTATTCTTGCTAATACGTCTTTACTAAATGTAGAAATCAGAAATAAGCAATTACGTCTTAATCATGTTTTTAAAATTGTTAATAACCAGTGCCCTTCATATATGATAGAAAATTTTATACCTGTTCGAGACATTCATTCTTATTCAACTCGGTCGAATCAGTACAATTTTAGGGTCCCAAGAAGTTATGGGAAAGATAATGTAACTTTCTTTCAAAAAGCAATTAATGATTGGAATTCCTTGCCAACATACATCAAAAAATTAATAAGATGGGAAATTTCAAAAGCTCTGTGAAGGCCCATTTACTAGAACAGTTAGGTTAGTAAATCATAATTAAATCCACTAGTATGACTAGATATTGATCTCATTTTTATTGTTTTCTTTTTAGCAAAGTTAATGGAAATACTAAAGTTTGATATTTTACGTAAATGACATCTTCCAGTTTCCAAAGTTTTGTATTTTTCAATGTTTTTGTGTTTTATATTGTATATTATAGTAAGTATATATCCAAGGACCCCATTGGAAATAAGCCTTCGGGCTTTCATGGGCAATCCGAGGTTATTGCACACTACTCTATACATGTTTCCACTTACGTCCTTACATTTTATTAAACTAGTAAATTGATATCTAGTCATAGGAAAGAAAGAGTTTTAGATTTTGTTTTTAGTTATAATATTTTATTATTTAATGAGCCGTCTGTGATATTTATGTCTGACAAACTTCCGAAATATTTTATTACAATTGTGTCATCAGTTTTATATAAAATGCTAAAGTGTTTGTTTTATGTATACATGTATGTGTGTTTTAACCTGAATAAATATCTATCTATCTATCTATCTATCCCCAGAGCTATGTACAGAAAGTACCGGAGAACGGCGTTTAGCTAGGTTTTCAAATTCGTGAATTCATTTTTGAAACATGAAAATGGTTCATATAGAGAAATAAGAGAAGAAAAGACCGAATTGACTCATGATAATTTTGGTCAAACAGTCTGCCACGTGACATTCTGACCTTTCTGAGATCCCTGCTGTTTGTTGTTGTTTTTTTTAGAAAGGGTGTTCTAATATGATAAACCACAGATGCTTTGGCCAACATTATACCCCTGAGTAAACACTATCAAAAATATTTGAATATTTAAACACTAATGGGATATCTGTTACAACTATAATACTGGTTTTCGAAATAAATTTACATATATGAAAAAAAATACTGTTTACCATCATGTATTGAGACTTGATTCCGGGCAGGAAGGCGAATTGTTTGGGCCATTTTCGTAACAGTTTTATCAGCAGCTACTTATCAGAGCCTCATAATATTTAGTATGCAGCATTAACACATTGTCCCATACCATGGGATTCGATTTAAGGTCTGTCGCTCATCCACTTCATGTTTACTGACATAGTTAACTTAAATTCATAATAATGGTCAATGGTACGAATTTTTCGTAACAATTTTCTCATTAGTTAAATTCATAATAATGGTCAATGGTACGAATTTTTCGTAACAATTTTCTCAGCAACTACTTATTACAGCCTCTTGATGTTTTGTATACAGCATTGATATGATTTTAGGTATGTGGCTCATCCACTTTCAGTTTTCTTACATAGTGAAATTTTCGGCATTAATTGTAAATGGAAGGAAATTTCCGTAACAATTTTCTTAGCAACTACATATCACAGCCTCTTGATATTTATTATTGTGACTGCAAAGTTCAGGTCTATCGCTTATCCACTTCCTGTTTACCGACTTAGTTAAATGTTCGATATAAATGGTCAATGGTAGACACTTTTTGTAACATCACAGCCTCATGAGTCATGTTATTTGGTATACAAATGCAACCCGGCCATTTTTGTCTTTGACCCATTTTTATTGAAGTATTATCCAAATTTGTACTTGTCTCGTTAATTATGATGTCATTGTTAACATTTTCATGATGTAAACACGCTACAGGGAGTGTATTTTTTACAACCTGTACTTTAAAGAAAAGAAAAAAAGAGGTATTTCTATACACTTGTTAGCATTCCTGTTGCTGTCGGCCAAAAATACATTTGACATTAACCTTTAAATGACATTGAAGAATTTTATAAACCTGTTGCTTGTTTTTAAAAAGAAAAATACTTTATAAGATCTATTCATTAAGGTGAGCGATATAGGGCCATCATGGCCCTCTTGTTTAATTTATTTGTTTTTATCATTTTATTTTTAGCTAACCTGTCATAAAGTGACAGGGTGAGCTTTTGTGATCGTTTTTCGTCCGTCTGTCCGTCTGTCCGTCGTCCGTCCGTAAACTTTTACTTAAATTGACATCTCCTCATAAACCACAAAGCCAATTTCATCCAAACTTAACAAAAATGTTTCTTTGGTGGTCACCTTTAAAAAATGTTCAAAGAATTTAATTCCATGCTCCTCTTAAAAAGGATGGCATATTTTGCTTAAACTTACAGGGATGAACAACCTTAATGTGTAGATGGTAGTAAAGGAAGGAAATTTTGCTGCCACCAAATTTACCAGAATTATGGCTCTTTGTTGATTTTTTTTTACTATATACCATATATATGTTGTCAGTGGGAGCATTAGTGTCCTTTGGACACAGTTTTAGTTTATAAAGTATCCCTATTCTTAATTGTAAATTGATATTGAATCAAATGTTGAATATCCGAATGCAATATTGATTAAGTTATTCAATGACAGCCCTAGAAAATACTCACACAAAACAGATTCTGTCAAAAAACAATTTTACTACGTTACCGATATAAATTTAACATTATTTTGTTTATCTAGTTTCAGTTTATCCTTTGAAACGAAAATGGATGATGATTGTTCCAGTGATGAAGATCTCCCTGTTGGCCTTACACCACTAAAATTAGGTCAGTTTATGTTTGATCTTAAACTATTTAATATAGGGTTAACGCACGTTTTTCCGTGTTATAACGTCTGCAGAGTCCCGAAGAACGGCTCGCCCTCCAACAGTTCCGAGGGACTCTGCAGACGTTATAATACGAAATAAACGTGCGTTGACGCTATAATAGCATACAATTTTAAAACAGATTCATGATGATCATGTATATTATATATAAAAAACAAACATTAAATCCATGTGCTTGAACGGTATTTATCCAAATCTACATGTTTTACGTATGCGTTTTATTTTTTCCGGGGCCAACAACTTGAGAACCGAACGAAATTTCGAATTTTAATTGATTTAACAAAGTTTAACTTTGAGATATATTAACTTAAGAAAAACATAACATTACTCTACCAAATACAAAACAGGCGCCTCAGAAATTCCTAAAATGATTACAGATTTGCGGTAGGAAAAAGATCAGTGACATCAGATTCAATTTCAGAATCGTTTTTTTAAGCATGGGTTTAAAAAAAAAACAGACATAAAACATTATTCTCTCAAAGAAACATACAGAACATGTATCAATATAAACGTCAATAAAACAACGTTTTCTTATATTCATTTTGTGCTTTCCATTTTTTGTAAGTTAATCGGGGGATTAAACTGAATGACAGATTCTATTTGTTTACATTGACAACTGTCCGTTTCTAAGAAAGGGCAACAACTAAGATAAGCGGCGATGTCTATACGCCGTATTGCCGGCATAATTACTTGAATGCTGCTCGCCGTTATTCGACTGAGGCCCTCGAATTAATAATTCCAATATAACAAGAGCGCATGACTCTGGCAAACAGGCCAAATCGTCATTTTTTGTATGTTTTCTGGGCCCTGTATGTATTGCGCATAGGTAAAACCGGGCTATAACAAGAGCGCGTGACTATGTTAACGCTTGGTTTTGGCCCCGTTATAGCATGGGCAAAAGAGGGAAAAATAGCCTATTTTATGCTATAATATTGGTTATATTTTATTCATTACAAAACTTGGTTATATTTCAGATTTACTTTTACACTTTTAGTTAAGTCACCTTTTAATATGACTTCTGACAAAAAAATCATCAAAATAAAGTAATGCAACCCG